>NW_019101449.1:154568-319638 GCF_001856785.1 Myzus persicae | reverse complement strand
GGGGGGGGGGGGGGGATATGACACCCAAATCCCCCCCCCCGTAATTACGTCACTGAGTTGAAGAATATACCAAACCATGACTATCATTAGACCAAATGATATCAGGTAATTTAAAGTCGCCACAAAGAATAAAGTTATGATTAATGTATGAATTGACTAAATCGTCAACTGTGATAGTGTAGGCTTCATAGGATACAGCAGGAGAACAAGGAGGAAAATAAACACCACCAATTATAAAATTAACATGGTTGATACTAATACTAACAAATAATTGTTCAATACTTTGAACATTAATGGAAATAATTTTACAAAATAGACTTTTATGTATGGCAATAAGGACTCCACCACCTCTAGAACATTTACTTGTTAAGATTATTTCTGTCACATCTATAAACATTGTAATTATAAAATCCTAACTCAGAATCAAAAATATCAGTATTTAGCCAAGTTACAGTTAAAACAATAAATAAAACATTTGCACCGGCAACATTACATTTAAGATTTGATAATTTAGTCCTAAGACCACAACAATTTTGGTATAATCCATTTAAACTTAAAAGAGAATTAACTTGAGAAGTAAGATTAAGAGTATTTACAGAGGTATTTTTATGCTTATTGATAAATTCATAGTAATAATTAATAGTGGAAGCTGCCTTGATACACAGATAACAAGTAGAATCAATGCTTATAGACGTATGAAGGCAGTTAGTTGAGACGAATGGAGGTTCAGACGAATTTGAAGAAGTTAACTTGGATTGGGTTGCTGACAATGATGACCTCCACCGATTTTTAAAAAAGTTGAACCAACCGCAGGTAATCCGTTAACAAAAACTATATGTAGGTTAGTTTCGCCACTTCTGACTCTTCTGTCAAGTTGATCATAACATTAACGCAAAAGTTTTCGTTGTAGGGCAGTTCTATCTCTAGAAATCTGAAAGCCTTCAGGAAAAGATTTCCCAGAATGTGTAGCTGTATTGTAGGTAGCAAAAAGATTTATTGGAATATCTTTAGATTCAAAAATAACTTTGACAGGGCGCAAAAATTCGGAACGAGACTTCCCAAGATGAATTAACTTAAGGTTAACAGGAACAACATTACCGAGTGGTTCAAGAGTTTTAACAATAGCGAGCTTGTCATGTTTGATCCAATGAGTGGCCTCAGGTATCCTAAACATTATATGGAATTGAAGCATTAAATGGATTTATATGAATCTAGGTTCATTTATGAATGTATTCAAAGTTACTTTTTCAATAACGCAGTGGTAATTTTATTACATTTTATTAAGATTAACATGATTGTAATGCCATTCTTTTAAAATGAAAAAGTAACATACCATGATAAAAATAATGTTGCATGTCAATAATATAATCTAAATAAAAATATTTAATGTAAAGAGTAACGTAATTTAAATACTTTTCAAAAGTAGTTAACCCAACATTGAAAATATGTCACATTTTACATATTATAATGGTTTATACATACCTAGTGGAAGTATACAAATTTAACATTTGGTAAGGTTTTTTCAGATTAAGTCCTGCAAAACCTTATGTTAAAATTAATAAAATAAAGTTTAGTGTAAAAATTTAGTTCTTCCTAATTTTTTTTTTTTTTTTTGAAAAGTACAAGGAATTTTTTACTTTTATCTTTGGTAAAAGTGCCAAATAGATCCATTTTACTTCCAGAAATCACACTCAAAGTTGCAGATTGAAATTCTTAAGTGTGAAACAAAAAACATAAACATCAAATATATTAGAAAACCAATACGTCATCACTCAGCACAGAATTTAACAGAAATAGTGGAAAATCCATCCTAGACAAATATAAAAGTACCCATCACTAAAAAATAATTTCAGCTAATATTATAGTAATAAATGTAACTAATATTATTTATTAACAAATATAAATTAAAACAATATATTACATGAAAATATTAAAAATGTTAGTTCCATAAGAAAATCTACCAACCCAAGAAATTTTAAAATAATTAAAATGAAAAAAACATGAATTATCTTTTAAATATAATAAAAAACTTAATTGAAAAAGTTAAAATAAAATATATTTTTTAAATATTATGGTTAAGACATTTATTGAAAATCAATAACATAATAATAACAAGATAGGGTGAGTTTCTCTCTGTTAAAATAAAGTTTTGATTTAGTTCTAAAATAAAATACATTGATATTAAGGAAATAAATTATACAATTTTTGTGTTGGAATAAGATTTTAAAGAAATTTGAATAAAGTTTTTATAATTAAATATTTTTTAATATCAATAGTTTTGCACAAAAATTATATCTTTGATATGCTTAAAAATACTCTTATAGATAACATATTATAAACACTTGGAAAGCTCATTTGTACACTTGTAAAATATAAAACAAAAATAATAATTATAAGAAGGGTACTAAAATTATATTTGGATCATACAATATAAAAGTTAGTAAATACCCATAAACTGCAATATCTGTTTTGCTGAAGGTCGCTTTTTATAATCTTGCATTGTACACATATTAAACAGCTCAATAATTTGTTTGTATCTTGGATCACTTGCCAAACTGTCAGGTATTGGCGGTGTCTCGCCTGAATAAAAATAACGATTAATTATAGTCAGTAATATACCAAACAATATATTCAAAATTATTTAACGAAAAAAATTACCTAAATGGGCATCCAAATCATCACTGATTCCAGTATAATATGATTCATTAATTGCTGTACTTGAGTTTGGGAACGATAAAGTCATCATCTCCCAAAGTACCAAACCATAGCTGAAAATATCTGCTTTACTTGTGATAATGGCCCCTAAACATTCTTCGCCTTTTAATACTTCTGGAGCAGACCAACAAGGAGTCCCAATGTATAAGGCTCTACAGCCTTTGATTTTATGCAGTGTTCCATCACATTTTAAAGGTAAACTGACACCAAAATCACACAGCTTTACAATCTCAAAATTATCTGAGAAAATTATAACATTCTAATTAATCTTAAAAATAAAAAGTTTATTAACTAAATACATTGTTTAAAGTAAACCTAATCACAATGCAAAGACTAACAATTTTTCAGTTAAAATGAATTTTGTAAATTAATGATAGTTTCATAATTATATAGACTTATATAATAATTATATCTTTGGATAAGTTTACTAATATTGTTTAGGGTTATAGTAATCACCTAATTAAACTTAAATAGTAAATGATTATACATTTTATTTTCAACAACTACTTTAAGACAAGTAGTTTTTTTAGTTATTTAAACTATTGTGGTAAATTAACACATACAAAAAATAGAACCTTCAGTCAGGGCCAGAAGCCACTTTAAAAAATAATCAAAGATTTTTATTTACTCCCTTAATATTATATGTAATTATGATTCTTAGAATAATGATACAAAAAATCTGTAGAAATGATTATGGATTACAATTTAAGTTGAACATATTATTATTTGCCCAGTAAAATATTGAAATTTTAATCAGTCTGTCTGTCTCTTTCTGTGTCACTGTTATTGCAGTACACACCAATATTGTGTCTGCAGCCAATCTTCTGTTATTGTTACATTTTAAGAACTACATAAAACTATTTTGTTTAAAATAAAAGTACCTACTGACCTATGAAAGGTATATATGTACATCAAATTATACCAGTAGTGTAAATTTTTGATATGTATCCCATAATGGTACATATATAAATAGTTAATACTTAATAGTAGTTACAACACATAAACAAACTTACTTTTCACTAAAACATTTCCAGATTTTATGTCTCCGTGCAATACTAAGGATGAATGTAAATATTCTAATGCTTTAGCAATGTCCACAGCAACTTTTGTAATATATTCTACAGGGTATGGTCCAAGATTTTCTTCCTTGCGCGTTTCAATCAAATCAATTAAGCTTTGTTCACATTGTTCCATTAATAGAACCTAAAATTAAAACAACTAATAAAAAACATTTAAAGGATAGAAGTTGCTATAACTTGTTGGATCATACTTCACGGCCATCAGGTCTTTTGACAAATGCTCTGTAGCCAATTATATTAGGATGGTTGAGTGATGATAATACTTTGGCTTCCAGCTGCAAACGGTTGCTAAACTGTTTGCGATCTCTACCAGTATTACGACTGATAATTTTTGCTGCCCACGGCGACTGATCTTTTCTTTGCAAATTGAACACACCGACACCTAAGTTATTATAAGAGTTAAAATTAATGCACATTAACATTGCTTGAAGAACAACACACCTGTTCCATATCCAATGCGTTCTAAGGCAGGTGTTTCTGGTAATTTTGCTGTGGAGCGTAGTATTTTTGGAGTAGAATAACTGCTCATCTTGTTTTTATCCTATGTAAACAGTTGATTAGTGAAATATAAAAAAGAAATAATATTGTATTATTACCTACCTATGTACTAATTGTTCAAAAGTATACACTACGCAATGATGAATGTTGAGTACGGAAGTGAGGTTTTTTTTTATTAGTGATGTTAAGCAATAAATTACAATGATTAATGAAGTTGGTATATTAAGAAAATATGACTTGTCAAAACACAAACTGCGAAAAGCGTTGTGGTAGAAGTTTTCACCTTGTCAGTTATTAAATGTTTTTAAATTATTCATTAGTTCATTACTTTTCACGTATGAGTCCTCTGGGTCCTTCACGATGAGTAACTGATTACATAGATGAATGTTGAATATAAGGTTAAAATATTTAAAATATCTTCGATTCTGAATTCGTCGGTTGACTAAATGAAAAATTTAAATAACCGAATTTCTGAATAATATATAGGTACCTACCTACCTATATAGTACCTACCTATTGAATATTATGAAAAAATCCGTTATACACACTACACATGGAGGAAACGACGAGCCGTTGTCGGGTTGCCCGTGTCCGTGTGTTCTGTGCACAATGTAGATAATAATAATAACAATAATATTATCATTTATCTTCATTGTGGTTCTATGATAAGTACTATCAGAAGACAGAAATTCGGAATTCTCTATCCCTTTCTCAAATTAACAGCCAAATCGGTGAGAAAAAGATCGTCGGGGTCCGGGATTGTCGACTGAAATACTGAATGTCTGAATACACTGATGTACCTATGCGCCACAGACTAATCAAGCTAAATGACGTATTGAACTATTGAATAATATTTGATACGAAAATATTTCACCTCGGCCTGTGAGACTTTAAACTGTCCACTGTTAATATTGAAGAGTGAAGATAAAATAACTTAGTAAGTTGTAATAAGTAATAAACTAAAAAAGTCAGTTGTCAGTACTGTGGTATTTTACTTTTGAGTTGACACTTTTTGATTTTTGCACGGACTAGATATTATACTGATAAGTAAATATTACTATATTAGACACAAAAAATCTATATTGAATTCAATAATATTGAAAATGTACTAAATATTTAACCTACCTACAAGGCTACAATATATGGTACTATCCCTATAAGAAATTGCGGTTGTACTGTCTTTATAAAAAACATCCAGTTTTTTTTTGTGTCTGCTCCACCGAAAATGGTTCAACCTACAACTGATTAAAGTATTACTAATCAAAAAATAAATTGCCATACAGGTAAACATCCTTAGAATTAAAATGGTGTCTATATTCTTTACCATATACTTACAAATTACTATGATTTTTATTTCAGATTTTGTTTTACAATATAGCTGTGCAAAAGCGAAATATTTTTAATGTAATATTTAATATTTTTTTATGATTTCAATAGATGTGTGGTCTGTAAAAGAAATGAATAAAACTACTTAGAATTCATCATGTAAAAGTGTTCAAATTAAAGCTTTAAAATCCAATGAAAGTAAACCGAGAAATTTTAGAAATAACTCTCACCCTGTTAGTTTACTTGAAGTTTTACAATCTTTACGCAAGTATGTTTTTATTATTTTTAGCTGCTTGAAAATAAATATTTTTTTTAGAGATGAAGTTCTTTGTGATATTAGCTTGAAAACTGATGATGGAACACTAATGTTGGGACATAAAAAATGTTTTAATGGCAGCTAGCCCATATTTCCTTGCAATTTTAGGTAATTTTAATGAGAGGAAAAAAGATATAGTTGATATCAAATAATTAGATTTCACCGTTTTACAACTATTCATGGATTATATTTATACTGGAGAGATCATGGTAACTGAAGAAAATGTACAGACATAAATAAATATTTAATTTCTTATAAGCTAATATATATATATATAAACTGTCTTTTAAATTATTTGAATGCATTATTGTCAATTTCTCTGTGTTTTGTTACCAGCTGCATATGTCTTATAGCTTGACTATGTAAAAGAGGCTTATATGGAGTTTTTACTAATGCAACACAATCCTTCAAATTGCCTTGGAATTGGCTGATTTGGGAAATTGTTGTATAATTCTGAAGATGTACTAAAAAACATTTTATGTACGACCTACAATATAATCTAATTATTTGTTTCAGTTAGAAAATTGTGAAAATGATGATTTATATTCTTAGTAAAATAGTTAAATATGATGAGTTCCTATCTTTATCTTTTGAAGAACTAGTTAAGCTAATCTCCTATGATGACCTCGTCATTCCACATGAAGAAAAAGTAAACAGACTAAAATTAATAAAACTCTTGTATTTTAGTATTGTTAATGGATTAACTTTCTTAACATATAAATGTAATAAATATAATCTTGTATATACAGAGGCGAGGTTTGGGGAAATATAATAATATGATAGTAATATTTTTTATGCAAAGATTATATGTGATGCTTTACATTTCCATTTACATAAATCAAACCCACATGCCACAAACAATTCATTGTACTTCAGAGCAGCTTAATGGTTTACAAAAAGTATAATTCCTTTATGAACTATGATTGATCCATATTATTAATTATTTTATCCATTAAAGTATTTCAGATTTTTCTGGCTTTAAGTTGGATTAAAACAATAAAAAAGTTGTACAAACTGGTATGACCCAAAAACTGATCTATGGGAGATCGCACCAGAAATGAGTGAAAACCGTGACACAGCTGGTCTATCTCTAATAAAAGATCACTTAGTGTATGATGTGGGTGGTGTTAAAAAATTAAGTTCTCAACATGTTGAAATGCTTGATTTATCTTTGCAATCATCCATTTGGGTACCGGTAGTCCACATGTTTGTTAGTCAAACTTTTTTAGGATTTGCTGTATTGGATGATTATGATATATATCGTATATGCTTTAAGTTATTGATTACATTTTTTATGGTTTAAATAACATATATTATATTGAATGCTAGGCTGGCAATTTTAGTGATGGCGATGCATTTTTAAGTGCAGAGGTTTTTGATTTTAGTATTCAAAAAATGGTGAATGGTTTGTAGTATGGTAGTTGAGAGAAGTAGCTTGGGTGTCAGAATACTGAATAATCGTTTATATGCAGTAAATACATTTTTTTTCTATTTTAAATTTATAATTAATTTAATTTAATTCTATTGTGTTGGTAGGAAGTACTGATATTCACTCTATATTGAAATCTGAGAATGTTATGATCCCACCATTGACTCGTGGGCAAAAGTTGCAGAAATGTCTGTTAATTGTTCTTGTGTTAGTATATGAGTCTTGTACAGTGCAATCTATGTTATTGGTGGTACAAATAAAGAAGGATTAAGCTCTAAAGCGAGGCTTATAAACCAAGTGATGATATATGGACTTCTGTTGCTGATATGCATGTATGTCGATTGTTTGCTAGTAACTAATAATAATTATTATTAATATTGCTGTATTTAATTTTTATAATATGGGTGTATTTGTATTAAATGGTTTATTATATGTTATTAACGTGGTAAATGAAGAATCTGTAAGTATACAATCCAAACACCAATACCTGGTTAATGAAAACATTGTCATCAAATGCCAACACAATATGTGTCACAATAGTTATTAATAGGCCTAAACCAAATGTTAAACTATATTTAAATCATTATAAAAACAATAACTTATGATTAGGTAAAAGTGTGTTCAATTAAAATGTCAAGTTCTGTTCGAAAATGCTATTGAAAGTAGTATGATTTTTATTTATCGTAAAATAGCTTATTACCTATTGAATGAACATTTAAACGATTGCTCAAAAGTTTAATTTATACTTACTATAATAATTGTATATATTTTTTTTAAATCAGTAAAGTATAAACAAATATTATGCTTTTGAAATATAGCCTGCGACTGTGTTTTTGTTAAATTCAAATTTACAACAAAAACAAAAGGTCTATTCTAACCAAAAGTTTATGATTAAATTAAAAATAAAAAAGCAAATAGATTTGCTAAATACGTCACTGCATTGAAATCATCATTTCTAAAACTTGTTTTATGAAATTAAATATTTTAAAAGAAGAAAAATATTTCCTACTAGAGACTGATCAGTTTTCTCGTGGGTTGTAGTATATTTATTATTTTAAGACAATTTTATAATTTATAATCCAAAGTAATATAAAACCAATTGGACCAATCAATCCAACCTTTGCGTAGGCATCTAGTTTATTTAGTAAATACGAAATGGGTACTTGGTGTTGGGCTGTAATAGGTAGTTTAAATAATGAGAAAATTGAATTTAGATTATGGATGAAATAAAATATTATTATATTTCCATTTATTATTATTACCAGGGCTCGTAAGTTCATGCACTAAAAGTCTAAAAGAGCACAAATAAGCATGCATTCATGCATTAAAATATGCAATTAAAATTTCAAAAATATACATTATGTAAAAAATGTATGCGCAAATTTTAAAATAATAAGAATATATCCATTAATTTAAAAAGTATTTTATTCCTTTTAATTTTTATACATTTAACAATCAAAATTAATAAAATGAATGCTTGTGAAGGTGAAGTTCATATAATCATATGGATTTGTCATCTTTATCAATTTTAATTAGGTAGTCATTGTCTGTCTAATTTTTGTACACCATTATCCTACATCTACAATGAAAACATTTGGAATGAAATATTAGGTAGGTATTTGACATTTTCACGACTCGTACAATTAAACAGCTCATCGGCGTCTGGCGTGTGCAAGAAAACTATGCTGTACCAGTGTACAAAATTATAGATGCGAGTTGGTAAGAAACATTCAAGATTTTCAAGAAAGAATTTGGAGTGTATCGGTACGTATCGGGTCAATTTTGAGCGTTCAAGATGTTACACGTGCAATATACAAGCGATACGTACCGTCCCGTATCGGACTCGTACTCCGATACTAGGTGGTACGTAACTATTTCGTTTCGATACGTATCGAATTTTTCTTCTTGAAAATCTTGATTGTACACATGCCTGTACAGGTATCGTTTTGACGACGGACTTTACACGGCGAAAGATGGCAGTGGTAGCGATAAAAATATAAAATTGTTTCCGCGGTACTAGCCTCTAAGTAATAAGTAAAACGCATAAAATCTAAATAGGGAAATACTAGAATACTAAGTAGTCACACGAAAATAAAAATAAATCAAAACACTATCATTCAGTTAACGGGAAAGTAAATGAGTAACAAGAAACATTTCAAATATTTTTTTATGAAATAATAGGTATGCGCTGTAAACTCTAAAAAAACGATTATATGCCAAATATGCCTTTACACCCAAAACATGCACTATTAGACTTCATACTATTATTACTATTGTTATGAAACGGATTTGTATCTCAGTTAGCATGTTTTTCTGTGTAGCAAAAAAAACATGCATATGCATGAACTTACGAGTCCTGCTTTTTATCTACCTAATAGAAAATAAAGTTAACTGGTACTACACCTTTTACTTGAAATCTATTTTCGTACTGCATACATTTTGTCGTAATTAATATTAAAAGAATATAATTCTTAGTAGTAGCTGACTTTATTTTAGTCCCAGATTGGTTAGGTTAGGTTAACATGGACAAATCACAAACATTTATATCAAAGAAAAATTAAAAAAACCATGAATTTCTATTTTCTTAACATTTAATAAAGGTACTGCATGACAAATTTATTTTAAGATACATGATTGTTGATATACTGTATATTAACTTACATGTTACATGTTAAACAATAGGTATAAGAAATATTAAACTATGTAAGTATAGGTAGGTAGGTAGGTAGGTAGGTATATCAAAACATAAATAAAATTTTTTTTTTCGAAATACCTTTTCATAAAACCGTAAGTAGGTATAAGATACTTATATCTAAAGACCGGATTTATATGCATTTAAGATTTTAAAATATGCATGCAAACATGCACTAAAAAAGGCAAAATATGCAAGAAAAAGATGCAAAATTAAATTTCAGTTTTTATTACATGTTATTGTTATATTTGATTTTAATTTTGCAGTAATAATTATTTATTAGTTTTATTTACATTTTCATAAACAAAAAGTAAGATGTATAATATAACAAATATGTAATACAACAATATAATTTGTTAAATTGTAATTTAATTTGTAATCATTGATACATTGTAAAAAAATTAAATAATAGATACATTGGTGATATAGGTAGTTATATAATTGGAAAAAAGTACGAACAATTTAATGTAGTATGTTAATTGGAAAAACAATAACCTAACCTATTTTTAGCGCCTGACTATTCTTTGAGATGTAAAATATTTCATATTAATATTATATAAACGTAGTACGTACCTATAATCTCTTTTTTATGTTTGCTCAACACATTTTTTTATCGTTAGGTGTATATTTGTACGGTTTTTTGATAAAATATACAAAAATATGCGGAACATGCACTAACATCAGAATATGCAAAAATATACACTTTAAAATTTTGATATTTAATCAATCAAGTAATGATTTATGGAGACTCATTGACTGCATGTCTATGATGTTGAAAATAGCAACATGCATTTTATGCAAAATCGGGTCTTTACTTATATCATTTAGACATTTGACATTTAATAAAGTATTGACCATATACCCATAAATAAAGAACTAATACATAACAAAACAGAGCACAACTCCCGCGGTGGTTGGGACTTTTGAGAGGGGGGGGAGTAGTTGTGAAGTTGTGAATTGTGATCCACCCATCGTTGTACTCAAACAATCTAACTGCTGTAGCCTGTAGGAATATTTATATTAGATACAAACCTAAGCATACTTCAAGTCAATCTTTGTCTATGTATAACGTGTAAATAGGAGTATATTATTAGATATTGCGTATACACAGTGCTATATATGCTTGTATAAATATACTTATGCGTAACACAGTTTGACGCAGCTTCTGATAACCACAAACTGATAGCACAAAAGTTTTCTGATCTAGGTACAACGCATTTGCATGACTCTCAGCTGCAGTATGTACCTGATTATTACTTTATGTACATGGAAGCTCGGAACGTAGTCGGTACATTAAGTAGGTATAATAATTAATAACAGTTCTATACTAAGTTCTAAGTAGGTCGGCTAAAAATACAAATTACAATGAGGGCCGAGGGGGGATATAATCGCAATTACCTCCCTACCAATGGGCACGCCACTGTGGGCGGGTGGCCTGAGCAACACATGTGGTACCATCATATATATAACATATAAATACATAATACTTAATAAATTAATATAAATTATTTAAATAATATATTATATTATTACCTATGTCACCTAGGTATACCGTGATATTATATTGGCCAGTAGAACATTCAACATTATATGTATTATATAAATGTATAATATATATAATACACCTATCATAATATTATTATATTATAATATGTATTATTGATCAACGTTTGCACATATTACATAAATAAACTCAAAGGGTGAGATATCTGCTCATTGTTGTAGGGTGTGTTGCATCGCCACATTGTCGTAAGCGTGTCTGATGACTGTGGTTTTGTTATCTGAAAAACGAATTTTAAATAAAATTTAAATAATACGATCGTAGATATTAATCTCGCCATTATAGTTTAGTTTTTTTTGTACATAATTCATTCGGGTTTGCCTTAGATATGCCTTACACAGCTGTGGTTGATTTTTCACTCAAACGTACTTGTATAATTTTGTCATTTATTGCGTTTTATAATTGTATACATCGTTATGAAGAACTAAGAATAAATATTTAATAAGATATTAGAAGTATAATGCATAACATAGATTAACACTACAATTTTGGGAAGAAACTAATAGATTTTTTTTAACCTTACATTTTTTTATGACATTTTATATCATATCGAGTTTTTAAATTTATATTCCCACAGTAGTAATTTTATACCACTTTATTAATTAATATTTTAGTATCCATGTACTAACTAAATGACTAAATTAAAAATACAGTTAAAAATAATAAAATATTTTTGAGAAAATATTCTGTATCAGGTTATGAAATCAATAACATGAGTGAAAGTCAAAAAAATAAATAATCTATCTTAATTTTAATTTTTCTAAAATTAGATATGCTGCATTTTCATAAATAATTCACCCAAGCAGGCTTGTATTATAATATTTATGTATAAATTATTTATTTATTGCTCAAATCGAGTAAACGAAACAATATTTTTGTTTTTTTACAGTCATTATACAATAATAAAATTGACCACTTACTTTTATGTCCGTTTTCAATACAAATGTTGGTCACCGGGTACGCTTGTTCTTTGTGAAGACTCATGTCCAAACCTGGAAGAACATCGTATAATCAAACTCATACACGACGAAATACAGGGGCGTAATTTGGGGGGGGCAGACTATGGCAAATGCCCCACTCTAAACATTTTTAAAAAGTCGGCAATTCTTTGTCCGATGATCAAATGCTAAAATCGGTAAATACTAAATTTGTATATACTATTTTACACTCAGAAATCAGATATTATTCTAATATTCTCTTTTTTTTTTTTTTTTTTNACAATCTATTTTACAATAATCAGTAAGTATGATGACAAAGTTTATATGACATTATGAAATATTCGAATAGGAAGACCCTCAGTAGTGTCACCTGACCAGAGATTACATTAAGTTATTGTTTGGTTAGGTCATATTATGACTCGTAACATTTTAATTTTATGCTTTGAGCAAGTCTCGGGGCCACAGCCTTTTTAGTCTTTTAGGGACATGTGTTGCAGAGGATAATTTAATATTCTCTTTTAAATTCACATTCACGGTTATTAATATGTTGGGAAACACTGGCTCCTCCTCAACTTATGACAATCGTTATTACTCGAAATACTTCTATGAAATGTCTAGAAAAATTCTAAAAATAGGTATACAACAAATTGTTTGTGTTGATAACATCGATAGCCGTTGCCGACTTCCACGATCTAATCATAACTAGTATTATTAGTTTTAACTGGTATTATAATTTCATCAAAGTTTTAAATGTACAAATAATAAAATTTTAAGTATTTATTTAATTTGATTTATATTATTATTCCATTAAACCTAATGATACTTGATAGGTAACTTATAGGATAAGTAAATAAATTAACGTTTTACTATTTTTAATGTTATTATTTAATTGGGTAAATTGAAACGTTTCATGTTATTTGTTTATCATCATGACATCATTATTCATTCACCCTTACATTTTTTGTTCCGAAAAAAATATTTTGTTGATGGTCTATCGTCCATACATATTAAATATATAGATAAGCATAATTTTTTAAATATTATGAAGTCGGCAACTTTAATCAGTTGCCCTATCCTTTCAAAAGTTGAAATGACGCCCCTGACGAAATATTATATTATTTTTACCTATCTAATAATGTTCTTAAATTAACATAATATAATAATATCGATAAAGTATTCAAGTCTTTAACCTACTTACTGCCACATAATGCAACTAAAATATAATTATGATATTAAAAAATATTCATTTACCGATAATCTCTTTTTCTTTGGACACTCGAAGCAGGTCAAACACTCTAAGAAATCCGAACAATATTGCACTGTTTACTATTGACCAAACAATAATCGCTCCGGCACCAATTAGATTTGATTTCAATAGCTGTAAAGTAAAAATATAAAATAACCTATATTTTTTTTAACCCATCACAAATAATAATATAATGTTTTTTTGCTCATATACATCGGACTGATTACAAATATGCAAAATGCATGATACGTTTACTGTCTAATTTCTAAACAACCCGCATTTTAATTATTGAAAAAAAACCAAATATTAACAACTTTTATTATATGTTTTTCTAAAAACGTTTTTTCCATCTCCTTGTACATATTATTTAAACAACAGTTAAAATTTGTTAAAATTCTTATCTTAAGAGTTGTTGAACATCGGTACTTAAGGACATAATTTTCAAATACTTAAATATGTTGAAACGGAGCACACTTTTAATGTCTAGTGAAGTAAATAGCAGAAAAACGAGGATTTTTAGTGTATCTATCACGTTTCCTTTATTAATATATTTATATAATTATGATGGAATGGGACCGCTTCCGTACTCCTTGTAAGACGTGTCTGTGCATGTAAGTGACGGTGGAAAAGTGCATAGGCAGAGATGATCGCTTGAACAGGAGCACGTCGGGTACTTGAGACATTGTAATAGTGATAGCTCTTAAAAGATCGTTTTTGTTAGATCAATCCGTTTGTATTACTGATCGATGTAGTCCCGTTTAAGTTGCCGGAAATACGTCCTCGACGACTTGGTTCTTCCGTCGGCACCAAGAGGAGTGTAGCTGTGATCGTACTATGGCCCAGCCGCTGGTGGCGAGTCTTAGTGTCGGAAAGGTCGTTCTGTGGACAACCGTAGTCCGTAGACTTGCACAGTAGACCTGCACTTGCACAGTGATACGACGGTTGTCGTTCCAGTGTCTTAAATTCTTCAGTCTGATGTCTTGATGTGTGTACAGTTGAAGAGTTGATTGTATTACATTGCTTTTTGTAGAGGTTAATGTATTTAAAAAAAAAATTATTGGTCGATTCGAGTAAAAGGTCGTTTCTTTTTTGATTAGTGAATATTGATATGTTCATTTAAATATAGATTAAATTTTTCATGTTTTTGTAAAATCATTTTTAAGAATTATTAATACATATACCTACATCTTAATAACTCGGAAATTACTCGTTCAAACTCTCGTTTAGATATTATACCTACATCAACATTTTTAAGGAAAAAATTATCCATTTAATAATAATTTACAGTACCTACCTATGATCAACCAAGGCAATAAATAAAATAGTTAATGATCTTAAGGATAATGTGTGTATTAATAAAATTATAAAAGTCTGTATGTCTAAACATAATATCGTATAGGTATTATCGTATAGTAATAATTTGTACCTATATGTAATGCTGATGTTAAATTTTGTTTCTTAAGTATCTATTATTATTATTTTATGTTTATTTAATTAAATCATATTTTCAATTGTATAAGTTTTTACCTTAAAACGAATTGCGATATCGTTGAACTCCGTTTACCAGATAAGAGCTTATAGCTAACGTATCAGCTACCTAATATTTAATGTATTTTATTGTTAATTGTTATGGCAGAGTAAATAAAAAAAATAAAATAATAGCACCCCGATGGTCTAATGGTAACTCTCTTACTACTTAAATTGCATAGTTCTGATAATTTAAAAAATCAGAATCTAAATCATTGATAAAAGAAAAAAATGGATGTGAGCGTGTTAGTTAAATCATCTCGACATCTTGTGCTTCCAGTATAGGACACCCAACTTTATACTTAATACCTATATTATGAAGGCATACACTTACTGGCATAGAATCGGGGTTGTTCCAAAATCCTCCTTTCACAAAAAGTGGCGTAGCTATCACTCCCCACAATCCACCTCCAAAATGGACGGCAGTCGTTTCGAGCGGATCGTCCACTAAACAAAATATAATTTAATTATATAACCATAACGAATATTATGAAAAACAATCAATGATGGTTGACTGTTTGAATTAAAGTTATGTTAAAAGAAAATCAATTTTGAATTATGTGTAATATAATATAAGTGCGTTGGTTATGAATACTTTTTATAATTATTTATGTATTTATAATCAATAATACTTGGTTACATACACCGAAAATATTACAAATAATCAGGGCCGGCTTAAAGCACCAGGTGCCATATTTTTTACTATGTAATGTATGGACACGTTGAAATATCTCATCGGTCGACGAAATAAGTAAAGCCTATACCGCTGGCAGTAATAATAATAATATAATAATTAGGTACTTAGGTGGAAGGCATAAATACTGTAAGGTACCTTTTAAACGGGGAACAACCCATTGCAACACTAAGTAAATGATACAACCAATCATGCCGACCAGCACAGCAGAAAAATGTGTGTACTCGTTGACACCTCCGCACACCGAAACCTGAGTAAGTTTATACGTATAAAATTAAATATATTCAAATATATGTATAGTTTTATTACGGCACGCCGAAACTTGAGTAAGTTTATAAGTAAATATATGTATAAATAGTTAAGTATAGGTTAGGTTATACCTATATACATTGGACTGCAACATTGAAAAACAAGGTATCAACCGAAGGGTTGTAACACTTGTAACTATGTAAAGTAAGTAGGTATATATTTAAGATTATTAATATTATATACTCACCATTCCGTTTAAGACAGCGTTGATGGTCATCGCGAACGGCCACCTGGACTCGCCAATGAGACCAGCTTTGGCCATAATCAGTATGACCACTGCCGCGCCACTACCGCCAAAAATGGTGTTGGCCACGCTATTTGCCACTATGACTCCATCGCCGGGTTTAGTAATGTGGCCCAGGGACGCGCCATTGAACGACAGGAATCCTGATATGAGCAACAGGGTCCCCGTGGCAACTAGCTGTGTATATAAATATGAGTTTTTATAAATGGTCGCATACTATAAACTAGGTTAGGTTATAGGTATATAAATATATGATGCAATGCGATTTTAATGAAGGTAGGTACCTAATAACACATTCAAGATTTTCATGGAAGAAATTGGAGTATCTCGATACGTATCGGGTCAATTTTGAGGGTTCGAGAAGTTACACGCGCAATATACAAGCGATACGTTCCGACCCGTATCGGACTCAGATTTCGATACGAGTTGGTATACGTAACTATTCCCTATATTGATACTAATCCAATTTCGCTTCGAAAAATATGGATTGTTTACTAAAAATAATCTTAGAAATTGTGTATAGGCGTAATAGGTAAAGCAAATTATTATGTATTTATATTTGTGCTTTATCATGAATTCATCATCATCTTCTAAAGGCAAAGCGTTGTTGTAGCAAAGTAGCGGTAGCCATTCATGTATGTCACACGCCGTCTGCATGTTCTCTTAAGTTGTTGGTAAGAGATACAACCCATTCAACGGACGATATCTTCAAAGGATTTACGCGGTCATCTTTTACAATTTATTTTCCTTTCCATGATGATGGTGATGAACTCATTATGTATTAGCAGATATCCAATTAGCTTTTTTTTATTTTCATTATATTGTGTTCATTATTTTTCTTCTGTTATTAATCTCGTTCAACACTGTTTCATTCATTTTATGTTCTATCCAGCTTGCTCCTGTCATGTGTTGTGTATTATATTATATAACAGGCGTAGTCTAGTGGCTTACCGGCATCGAGTGTCCGTTGTATTCGTTCGGAGCGATGGTGTTAAAACGTCCGTTCCGGGGGCCGATGAACAAGGCTGCAATGAACGAACAGGTGCCAGCCAGTAAGTGCACGGTCCCGGCCCCGGAAAAATCGGAATACCCAATTTTCAGTAACCAACCGTCGGGTGACCAAGTCCAGTGCGAGGCGATGGGATATGTCACACCTGAAATGCGGGAGTCATAAGTGATGACAAGTAAATATAACAATATTTTTATCTGTTATTTTTTTTTAAATTATAAATTGTAATAATATGAAGATGTATACATCACACAATAAGTTGGATTAAGGGGGTATCGTAAAAGGTGATCACGTCAACCTAAAATAATTACATATTTCAATGTAATATGATAATATTAATAGTGATTTATCATTTATATGGGTGTATTATAGTCTATAGACAACATGTACGTGGTAGAATGCATAATAATAATTTATAATATCATAAAAGCAGGGTGTATTTTATCAACCGATTATAAAGCAATTGCATACTCGCATTGGGTGTAGTAATAAGACGTAGCAAGCACACAAATTACCAACTTGAATTAAAGTACAGATAGCATTCAAATACAAAATTTTATTTTTCATAGTTTCTTGCTTATTTAAAAGATTTTAAAAACATAATTAAAAACAATAATAAATTAAATTATTATGCTTATTATTATGTAGGTAACATTGTACAAATTTAAGAAGTTAGAATCGGTTGAATAACCGTCGTCTATGGGAGACAGAGTTTACTCTTTAAAACTTTTTTTTGGGAGAGGGATAATAGTTTCTTTTAGCTCACACCACACCCCTCAGTACCACCAATGTGTCTAGAGGCTTAATCCGGGCATTCTAGCCAACTGTACTTGCAACCGAGCACTATTCGTAATTCGTGTATACTATATTATTCAGCATACTGTATACACTTAGGTATACGATTTATGACATACCCGATACGATAATGCTGTATAATATGTAAGCGATGAAATTGCACCTCTCAGCCACAGCTCCCGATATGATGGTTGCCGCTGTCGCTGCGAACACGTACTGGAAGAACCACACGCCGTTTTGGCCAGATGGCATGCCGACGCCCGCGAAGAATTCCTTGCCGTAATATCTGCAACCACCGCCACCGTACGCCAACCCGTATCCCACCAGCCAGTAAGATAGGGCACAGATGACTAATAAAGTATTAGAAAATATCAAAAAAATGTAAACAATATTACGATACGTTGAAACGTGAAAGACATCACACGAAACCTCTATTCCTGGTCAACATTATTACGAGAGCTGCATCGACTTTTCAGTTACATATTATATGTATATTTTACATTTTTAAATATTTTAATTATGGAGTCTACATGCAAGTCTGGAGGTGTAATTTCAGTTTTTCTGTTGTTGGTGTTTAAATGATGGGAAGCTATTTTTTAATCATTACCCATATATTTACCATAATATAGGTATAATGCTAAGTATAGGGTAGGTCTTAGTCTTAGGCCTTAAGATGTTTATAGCCGTTTAAGTTATAGGAGAAACAGTACATTATCTACCGTAAGTATATGCATGTAGAAGGCAGGCAATAATATTTAAAAATTTAAACAACTATAAGAATGCAGTTATTATTAGGCTTTCATTTTCTTTTTAAAATTATGATAGGAACTAATCAATTTTTTCGATTTCCTGTTAACACAATTTAACGATTAAAACTTTCATTAAGTTTGTATCCCGTGAATGCAATTTGTACTAATGACTACATTTGTTGTGCATTTGTGCAATGTAAAAACCCTGGTTCATGGTCGGACCACAAGAAAAATGTATTTGAAAAGTAATAAGAAATACAAAATTCAAAAGAAGAAATAATGACTCATTATCAGATTTAAAATTGTAAGCTTTCATTTTATTTTTGGGATGTCAAGGAAACAGTTTTACAAAAATAATAGGTGAGAATAATATCCTGCTTCGTTACACATAATTCTTCACAACAATTGTTTCATGGATAATAATAAATAAAAATAATAATAATATATATATAGCTAGAAGACACTCATCAGTCCATAATATCATCACTGTATTATACGGACTTAAATCATGGTTCTTAAAACAAATCGCTAATCAAATCAAAGTGTTCGCTAGTTTAACGTTTTTAAATTGTATACTCATTGCCCATTGGTACTACATAGATACTCACATAAATCCAATATATTTTTCATCAAAATGTTTGTCACGTTTTTGGGCTGCACACATCCAGCTTCCAAACATGCGAATCCTACTTGCATAACTGTGAGCAAACATTAAATAATAATAATAATTAATATTATTTATGTTATCATATTCATGTATATACAATATAAATATAATTTTTTTATTGAATATTCTTCTGCAGTCTACGAACTTATTTAATTTATTTAAATATTTTGATTTTTAAACGACGATAAAAAGACAAAATTTATACAATTACCTAATCATACTTGGATTATTTGTTAAAATTGTTCATTAATTAGTTGAATTTAATAGGAAAACATGATTTTCGATTGAAATAAGAACGGAAGAAAAACTATCTAAGCAAAACTTGATCAATAGTTAGAAAAATAACTGCCCATTCCCTCGACAAACTTATTACAGCTTTTGTAAAATCTAATTCTTAAGCTACTACTTAATAGTACAGTTAAAATGAAATCACAAATCGATAATACAGGAATACATCATAATTATTATCCTGCTTTCATAATACCTAATGCATACCTATAACCTATCACTCTAAGACTTGTCCATTTTGGAAAAACGAAAATCGTCCAGGTTTACTTCTTGAGTATTATAATTTTTTTTTACAATAATATTGTAGGTTGTACAATGTAACCTACATAGGAATAATTATATGTAAAATACGTAATATATAATAAAGTTATCTGAAATGTCATCACTTAGGTGTATCATTGACATATTTTTAAAAAATGTTTCTCCGACATTTTTTACTGATCACAATGTTGATTTAAGTTTAAGAAAATCACGGTATGAATAACATAGGTAGTTGTATAACATACCTATATAATATTATGTTTATTTCATGGATTCTAAATAATTAAATAAGCGTATTTAGTTAAAAAATTCCAATTTTCACTGGCTGCAATAACACTTTTCTGTGTATCAATTTGTTTGTTTACACAATTATAGTTTGGAGACAGTCGTTGTCTTTGAGGTGCACAGTCCATTTAATGAGAACATGCTAAGTTATTTCATACCATATAGTCTAATGTAGTAATGTCTGATGTAAACACATTAATGTCCAATAACATAATGTTCTATACTCTCTACCTATTATATTTGCCGACTTCGATAACGGCTCACTTCAAATACAATTTTATGTTTTATACTATAAAGATTACCGATCACCGATCACCGATGTACCACATTACAAATATATACAATACATTATTATCATGGCATATACCATGCAGGTATGTAGGTATTACAAACGATGCACATAAGTACATAACAGTGATCACGTTTCAGAAACGTTTGACCCTAATTATTTTTATTATATTTTACCGATAATAACACGTGAATTATTTACCGATACGCCAACGTGTTTAGGTACCTACATATCTTTTATATTATGTACATTATAATATAGTAATATACTAATGTGTACTTATTTGATGTTGTACCTCAGTTATCAAATTTTAACTATACATATACGAGATCATAATTCAAAATAGTATTTTAATCATTTACACGAAATTGCTTAAACACAAGTTAACAAGGAAAGTGATACATTTATCATGATATTATTTCTATACGAATATATAATTTAAGTACTGAGGTTTGAGGGATAATATATAATATTTTAATCTAGAACGCCTCCCCCCTGGAAAAAAAATTAAAAGTAAAAATATTAAACAATAATATGCAATTCAAATCAATAAATTTACAAATGATTAAATTAATAATATTATTAAATACATAAATAAATATTAATATAATAATGTAATTCAGTAATACGTTATAATAACACTATAATTGCCAATACAAAATGTATATATAAATATTAAAAATATTGAGCAATATACAAATTACAAGTACAAATAAATAAATGTAAGTACTGTTTACGAGATTTTTCATTAAATAGTTATACAAGTTGCTAAATTAGTGTATACATATAGTTCAATAATACTATTACAAAACTTTGGTTTATCGATCATTACCCATTAAATTCGGTTATAAATCCATATCGTAAATGATAGTCGATAGATGATCATATATTTCGAGTAAAATCAAAGAAAGAAGATATTTTCCAATCCATTATTGTGTAGGTATAAAATAATAAAAAAATATAAATATTGATTCAGGGGGGAAATCCGGAAATGTCTTAATGTCTTAGTCCAGGGGGAAACATCCAGTACAGTTAAGATCCTAGGGGGGGACGTCCAAATACCATACTATTTTTATCATCCATGTATAATGTGTGTATATATTTGTAAGGGATTCGAAGAAAACCAGTAACTTGTGTTTTTCATTCCAATATACACAACATCACTGACAATGAACTATATTTAATTGAAGTTTAAAGTTTATCGTGTCGTCGAATTCTATGTATGTTTGTATACACTTTGCAATCTTATTCGTCTTGATTTAAACTGTTTAAGTAACTCAATTATCTAATACGCGTTATCTACGTATTAAAATTTTAAATTATTTAACTTAACATTAATTTACATTTTTTATACAAATGATTACTCAAGGAGTATACTATTTCATTGTACCTATACATATTATGCATTACGTATGATAATCGACTGTGAACTGATGTTATAAAGGAATAAATACTTCCTAACTTCAAATCGATTCAAATAATATAAAGATATTAATTGCATTTATAATATATAATAGCCACAAAAAATCTTAATTTTTAACATTAAAAAAAATATAATTAATTAAATAAAATAATTTAAGGTAGGTACCAACACAAGAATATTTAAAACTTGATATTTTGACAAAGTCAATAAGTATCTATTCCGCATTAGTCATTGAAAACATAACGTTACATTACATGTATTTTTAATGCACAATTAATATTACTTAGACAAAATTATAAAATATTATTTGGTTTAATATATATTAAGTAGATATATTACTTGTGACTTATGAGTTATAATATATTTCTATTTTCTAACTAATATTTTAATAAATACAATTCGTTTTAAAAAAATAACGAAATATGTTCACATATGTAAAATATAAATAATATAATTATTTATTATTGATGTTATGAATGTTTTATCAGACGACTGAATTATTATTCTGTAATTTATAATATTGACTATTTATAGTCACTTTGGGATTCAATCTTCTCGAAATCCAATAAATGTAGGTACCATTGTACCAATAACTAAATTTGCTGTGATTAATGTATAGTTTTTAATCGTTCATAAGTTATAATTATTATCAAAAAATTATAATTATTATTGGGGAGAATAAATAGCGTAAAATTTGACTGACACGTGGAATCACCATAATATATATCTAAAACAAAATTGGGTCAATAAATTTGGCCGGGGTCGGATAGCTGTAAAATGCTCCAATCATCGATAGCCCACGAGGCCCAATGACCAGAGATTATATAACTTTAAGGCGTGTATGCTTGTGATAACTGATCGTAAAAAAATTAATGATCAGTAAATACAATAAACATACTATACGAATGGGTAATATTATCTTTATAAAAAATAAGATTGTAAAATCTTAATAATCTAAACATTCTAAACATGTATAAACTAAATTTAAATGTTATTCATAAGAAATCTTATATTTTATGATATTGAGAACCCTAGGAATTGGTGCTTTATTGTACGTGCCGCCATGTAATCAATAATCAAATTGTACATCTAGTGTACAACTTATTTTATTTTTAACATCACGAGGAGACCATCCAGAGACATTAAATATACCTGCATGCTATAACTAATTATTAATTTATTTCATAAAATCAATTATTTGAATATGACCTAATTTAAACTAAATTACTTAATTGGGATATTGTTCAAAGTGCTAATTCGTTATTAACTGATATTTAACTAACTACTTATCTTAATAGATAGGTACATTTTTAATATGAACCCACTGGTACATATTATGATATAATATTTTATTATTATACATTTTAACCGTTAGGTAGGTATTTATAAATAAAGCACACAATTTTAGTCTAATGATAAATAATCTGACCTTGTACGCGGCGAAAATAAAACTGCGTGAGAACTACAGGACGTGTGTATACTCCGCAATGAATATTAAAATGTTTATATCTAATAGGTAACAAGAATAATTTTATAAGGATTAATTCATCATTTTTATTTTGGTATCCAAATTATTTACTTCTAAAACAATTGAGCATAGATAGGTTATAACTTATAACATTATGTAAGTTGTCTATTGACTATTGTACAGTGATAACCGATAAACAATAGTGATAGTATAATAATAAAATAATAAAATAGTTTATATTTTTTCCTTGCAGAATAAATTATACATTTTTAAATATTCATGGCGCAGAGAAAACCCTTTAATAAATAAGGAAATAAATTTAGAATCAACAACAAACAATTGTATATTCATGTGTTAAAAATTCACATGATCGCTGTTATCAGTTGTTCATAGTATAAATTATAATATATATATATATATATATATATATATATATTTCACTTTTGTCTATAAATTAAGTTCGATAGCTCGAATTTTCCTTCATCAGTTTAACGTTACGGACTCGGATGATCATAGCTAGGATACATAATTTCGTTTAATTTTAAAATTATTTTACTGAAAAATGTTACTAAAAAATAACCATATTTTATAAGAAATTAATCTGGAAAGATCTATTATTTTGCTTATAACAATAACTAGAAAAGAGTAAATGACGATATTTATATTCGGATTAACATTTGAAATTCAATGATATTTTATATACACAGAAATATTCAATATTTAAGTTCAAACACACCAAATCTCGTGAAAAAAGTGATCTTATTCAATAATCAGGCACGGGAATATAATCTCTTTTATAAGGTACTTATATTATTATATTGTAGTTTTTAATAATGTCTTCTTAGTTCTCATTGTCACTGGCTACATTAAAACAATATTTAATAGGTATTATGTTATTTTACGAAATGGGAAATAATATTCAAATGAGTCAATCACATAAAATAGTGCTGGCGATCGACGACGTAAATACCCATGTCGTATTTACTTGAATATATAATTATTGTTATTAAACTAATATACCTAAATGAGTCACACGAGTGATTGTATTTTGTTGAAAATTTATCTAAAAAAACAAAAAGCAACGCATATTACCTACATATATTATCATGTTCAAATTTTAAATCGAATTTTACTCGGCCACACGCACTTTCGTGTTATCGTTAGATATGGAATACCGTGGAAATAATTTCTGAGTACCTACCTATGTCATTATTACACATATTTTTACTTCATTGTTGCTGTCATAAAACAATTGACTTAAATTAACTCAATAATCGTTCGTTTTTAGTGCGCTTTACCGGCTATACTTATAATAGCATGTTCACTATATCGCACATAGTGATATAACATAGTACTTACTTATGTACCTACATATGAGCCCCGACGCGTTACTCCCCCCCTAGCTTTCTGAAAATCGTGAGATATAATGGCAATATTTTACATAGGTAGGCTATGTCTAGGTATATGTAAACTACATTGCATATTATATTATGTTCAATATGTATGGCGAAAGGTATAATTTTGAAAAGTTATTATTTAGAATTGTTAATTTTATAGCAAACGAGATTATTAATGCTTTTGGGTCGTGACCGATGCCTTATTTAGTCGTTATTGTTTTTGCAAAAATGGAATTGTAATATAGACATATCATTTTTTATGTCTAGTCTTAATATGTGTAAGACAAAGAGTAGCATTTTTAGTTATTTTTATATTTAAAAATATTTACTTTAAAATCTGTTATAATGGAAAGTAAAAAAACTTGATCCGATGAAAGAAAATAATGAAAGAACAAATTGAGTCATCCAATTGTGCTTGGATAAATAATTATCATAATATATCTCAATAAACTTATTTGAAGGGTCCGAGGCCCTGATTCTATATTTTGTCATAAATTTAATTATTTACATGAATGGAATATACCTTATATAGTCATATGAAAACATTATAACAAATTGGGGGGACACGGACTTATGTTATACTTGGAATAACTTAACCCCCAATCCCTGCCACTAGTTCCGTCAATGGAATGATAAGTCTCATACCTTATGTATATATTATATTCTATAAAATACTTAAGGTAGGCAAAATTATACCGTTTAGCTACGCGAATCATGAGTTCAGGATACAAATGTAATGGTCATATAACAACGTTTGATGTTCAGTGTTCACGTGAACGCGTTGCTTGTTTAGATTTAAAACCGAATTTACTGTTCCAAGAAAATATTATTATAGTTTACGTATCGTTACTTTAATCGAATAATTTTTTTGTCCGGTGATGTTGAACTGGAATAAAATACCCTGTATTGTAATTTTTTATAGGTGCCTACTTAATTAACTTTACGGTACCTATTCAATAAGATGTTTTGGCGGAGTTCATGGTTTCGCGTCTCACACAGAATCTCGGAATAAAAATCCCCACATCAACCGTTTAGTTTTTAAAATCTTAAAAATTATAAAAAGATAATTACAATAACATAATATTATATTAGTTAGTCAGTCGAAAAAAAAATATGTATAATAATTATAATAAAATTATAGTCAGGTTCGGTTCAGTTGGTTCGTTTTCTTAAATTGTTAGACACGGCCGTCAAAAAGTCTCCACTCTCCAATGCTTAATTTATCTTCACTTTGTCTTATAACTAACTCTTTCAAGCGGATGTTTACTTTTTGATTTTGTCCTCTTTTTCTACGTCTAATTGGTTCACCTAAAGCATCTAATGCTAACTATGTTCGATCAGCGTTAATTTAATTTTTAATTTTCCTAACAAGCTTACATATTGTAGGATGTTTTTATAATGTACTTATTAATATCGACATATCGTGAGGTGAAATATATATATATATATATATATATATGCGTATAATACATGCTCTAAATGACATAATAACCTTTTTTTGTATTCAAGTATCTTTGAGTTGCACCTTTTTATTTTTATTATTTTTTTATAATTAATTACTATAAATTATTATATATAATAATATAATAATATTGTTTTTATTATTATAATTTAAATAAGTACTAAATAGTTGCTTTGGGATTTTTTTTCCGATTACCTCACACGAGGGTGATCGTGATGTATAGATGTATAGTGGGGGACCAGATTTGGGTATATTAATAATATCTAAAATGTGTTAACTTGATGAAATTGTAAGAAATTTAGATTGAGTCAGAATATATGTACCTAAGTAACAAAATATATTGTATACATAAAGTAAGTACTATTAAATATCAAAAAATCGACAAGTCAGCCTACATCAGAAAAAAAATCGATAAATGCAATAAATATATGCATATGTATTATATATATACTAAGTTCAGGTTAATTCTGATTTTTTTTACATTTTATGGATCTGTGCAAGCGCAATCACGTATCAATGCAAACAACAGAATAAATTATAAAACTCATATAATTTTTGCACACTTTCAGCAGTCTAGGTCGGTTTTTCAATCGCTCGTTATACATACATATTATATTATATAATATAATATTTTATTGATCGAATTTAAACTAGAACTTTGCATCAGATTTGCATTTCATTAGAATGGCTACGCTTTTATATCATAAAGTAAAATATAAACCAACATCGAAAGACATAAACATTGTACTACAACATTATTATTATATTATAGGTAGTTGCATATCTGCAGCATAAATGCGTCAACTTACATTCAATTCTAAATCATTTTTGTAGTATTTAAATTGTATTCATTGGTACCTGCTTTGTTCAATTTTACCACAGTTTATATTATATTATACATAGGTATGGTTTTACAAGAATAATGATAAAATATTTAAAAAGAAGAGTCCATCCTTGAAGAAATAATTATGCTTGTTGTGCAATATGCAACAAAAAAAAAACTTCACAAGTACAGAATCGCCTTAAAATTATACAGGTTTAAATTTTGTATTACCTATTTTATAAATATATGTACCAGGAGGTACCTTAATTTATTATATGACTAACTACTATTTTCGTATAACATAACATTTTATTGACTGTCCATAATATGCGTAGGTAAGTACTTATACAGTGTTCACACATACTATATATATAAATAGTCAAACAATTTAATTTTTATGCTATTTTACTTCTAAAGTAAAAATTAACTTAAATAATTTTAAAACTAAAAATCAACAAAAATTTGTAATTATAATATAATTTTTATTCATTTTCTATACTCGTATTATCATACGAATGTTTATCTGGATGTCTCTTATACCTTCATAAACAGCTGGGCCGATTTGAAGAAACTTTTTATGCGTATTTGAGTGGTTCCCTGAATGATTTCGATTCGCAATTGGACCGAGAGGTGCAACCCGGAGAGTTGCTAAAAGAGGGATTTTGAGATTTAATGATCTATTTTCACCACATTTTGAAAAATATTCCTTGGGACTCAGGGAGTGCTCAATGTTCATAAACACTTGTTTTCTTACCAATATACGACCATACGTTGCAATAGGTGCCTAACTCACACGTCAATTTTGTTTAATCTATGTTAGTATGCTGCATACAAAAATTAATTTAAGTACCTATTTGTGTAGCTTATGTACTCAAGACTAATTGATGGATTTTGATTTTTGATGAAAATTTCAAATTGTTCTTAGAGATATCAGGAAAGTTTGAATCACGTTTGAAAATATACCAAGCGCCAGAAGTGGATTGTCCATCTTGATTAAATTAGATATTAGTTCACAAAACGAGGTACATCGACAGTGATTAGTCCATGAACTGATAGGTTCACTATAACTAATATTATACACCTTTTTAGCGCCGTATTTTATAATTGTTTAATTTTCCACAGACGTCAGGTAATACAGTATAAACTATACTGCAGCTAGTATATTAAATTAAGTCCAATTCACATAATTTCACATGAATATGTTTTTAGTTTTTACTGATTCAAAAAATATATTTTATTTTATTTTAGGCACTTCCACTATATGTCATTCAAATTTTTCACCAAAAATACTTTTATTGAATCTACTCCAATTTTGAGTTAAACAATGTTAGATAACCCCTTGTAGATTATACAAATCGTATTAAATATACGGATTCTATTCATTATTATAATTAAAAACAAAGTATCCCGAATATAATTTTGAGGAAATATCTAAAAAATCTATCCACTCTGTAATAGCTATGTTTAAAAATAGTTATAGTTCAGTGATGTATTAGTTTTAATCAATTCGCTTTTAATATTTCGTGTAACTACTTGAAATTAATTCAACTAAACAAATAATATAAGTAATTCGACAAGCAGTTCAAACAAAAATATTTTTTTTATGAATATGGTTCTGAAAATAATGTTGTAATATAATAAAATCATCTATATGTACTCACAAGATACAATTATTCCGTTGATAACTAAAAACATATCGTCGATGTTGAGTTTTAATTCTTCCAAGTCCAGTTGAGTGGTTATTATATTGTTTAATATAACCATTGAACTAATATTTACTGCCATTTTACAGTGGGAATTTAAAAAATACACAAAGTATCAAAACAATTATGGGAAAATTGTATGTACACGTAAAAATGACAGCCAATATTTATTATATTGTACTTATTGTTTGATAATATAAAAAATATATACCGTGTGGTAATATTAGAAGAACATTATAATATATTATATTGCAATAGAACAATATCAGAAAATTGTTAAATATTTTGTCGAGTGTGATTTCAGAATGAGCAGAAACCAACTGACAAGTAAAACTAAGTAATACGCGCCAAACCAACGTGCGATTATACCGGTTATTGCAAATAATACTTCTACATGCATATAGGAGAGGGCAACGACGGTAATAAAGATGGAACGCGAATAACGATCACTAATTACCCATGATACATATATATACTTTTTGTTTTGTAGTAAGTAAACATATTAAGTTTTTTATATATACTCATCAGCCATCGACGTCAATTTATACGCGATGACAGTATTTTTCTGAAAATTCTCGGACAGAACGAATTATATTTAATGTTGCAGTGCATCATGACTCGTGCGACATAGAATAAAAAGAATTCTCGATGTACACAAAGGCGTAATAATAGAACCGAGTATTACAGGTTTGCAGGGCCGGATTCACACGAGCACAATATAATGAAGTAAGCTCATCTACAAAAAATGTCCAGATATTTTCAATTTTTTATACTTTGTTAACTAACCTAACTTAAGTGTTAAGTCGTAGAAGGTATAACAATTATAAGTTGTATCAAAAATTATGGTCTAATTTAGAGTTAGAAAATAACTTATGTGAGTAAATATTTGCACATAATTCATATAAATCATTTAAAATTTTTTTTCTAGCTTTTCAAGTGTTTGAATATTCAACCTTTCCTTTGGCGTAGGAACATATATGTAGTTGTATTAGTTATATTTAGTATGATTCATAAAATATGTATTTTTTCACTTGTATTTAATCGCGACTAGGTATGTAAAATAATATAGGATACCTAATACCTTCGATTTTTATTTTCACATTATACCTATACACCATAATCACCATAATAATAATTATTAATATTATTGATTATTGTAATATATAAATATATTTCTTGCATGCAGTATAATACTGAAAATCTATGTAACAGTATTTCATACCAAACTATTACACGTACTATATAAACCACGGTTATTAATTGTTTCTTTTTAACCATAATCACGACAGGAATTATTACATTCACGAGGTATTGATATTATAACAACAGACTCTGATATTATGACATTATGTGTCCAAAATACAAAAATTAACAAAAATTAGATAATTTTATGATTACGGGAGTGTAGGTTGTAACCTACCTAATATAAGAAAAACAGACTGTGATATTATATGTCACTATGTCAATGTCACATTCAAAGCGATTGATTATCGTTGTAAAAACCCGTACACGGATTACTCGCTTTGTCAGAAGTTAGGCTAGGTTAGACATAACCCGAATAAATGCTAATATGTCAGCAAGTCCATACACGAGGTGCTTCAAAAGAAAACCGAAGAAGAACGCAGGAGGCAAAACGGACCATCATAATGCTAGTTAAGACTTGTTTATTGAGGGCTGTAAGCCAAATTACTCAGAGGTCAGAAGGGTTAGAGGTCCTCCACATTTGTTTAATTAATATATATTGTACATGTGAATATTAATAAACGATGGTGGCTGGTGGGTGAAATGACTAAAGTCTGTGCAACCCCCAGTTGCCGATTAAAAATGTAAAAAAAAACAACTCTAATACTTGACGCTTTTGCGATCGATTCGTGCTTCTGTTTCCAGTAACAAATAGCGTGCATAGATTACAAGAATACCGCAGTTATATTTTAGTGATTGAAATGTTTTTATCGTTTATTATAAATAATATTTCTAAGGTTAAAAACAAAATCCTATTTTTTGAGTTAAGGTAAAAAATGGTCTATCTTAATCTCGCGTTTTCTTTTTTTTAAAATTAAAATGCTTAAAGAAGACCTTTTAAAATCCCTTAAAAAACGTTTTTAATAAACAGTTTGTTACGGCACACCAGTTTTTCATAAATTCTATTCTAGCTGTTTTTTAAATTTTAATTCCATTAAGCCAAACTTACGTGATGTATCTTAAATTATAATGTAGGACGAACAACCAATTTGTAGTCATCACAGCAATAGCAATATAGGAATCAGTCTGCAGGTATGTACCTACTTACACAGCTCTGCTGCGATTTGAAATTCGTACGCGTCTAGGTGATATACTTGCCAATGCCACCGCCCCTTGTTTCTTGTTGTATATGCGTGTACACGATATACCCATATAATATATTATACGTACACTAATATTAATAATATGTACATATTGTCGTGCATGATCAAATTTGATAAAAAATGTAATTTATTTTGTTGGGTTAGTATACCTAGCTAGCTATCGTATGTTATTAAAGATAAATGGGCGCAGCAAATCGAATAACAATATTATAATTTATAACATTTAACGGTAAACAGATCAAAAACGTGTCGCATTAGACGAATTCCATCAGTTGGTTGTGAGCTATAGGAGATGGTTTACAAAACATTTCTCCCAATGTTTTCCTCTAAAATGTATTTGAAGAAATAAATCGAACCTTTCTTAATTGATGGAAAACACCACCGTCATCGTATAGGTATTAATATCTATTTACCCCGGAAAAATCGACGGATTCGCATTTACAAGACATTTTATCCTCGTAGCCACTGTCAAATAAATAATAAAATAACAGATAATATTTATTAAAACATTATATAATTACACTACCATAATGTTTAATATTATTACATTTCGATTACAAAATATTTTAAAAACTCCAAAGAAATATTAATATCGTGTTATTATAAACAAAGTAGAAAGTCGGTGCTGAATTTTTGTATGATTTCATTTTTAGAAACTTGGAAAATAAAAACAACACTCCGAAGTTGGTCGTAATCTGGGACGATGCGAATACGCCATAAATACTAAATAGGATGCCCCCGACACGTACTCTGGTCACCCCTGGTCAAGTATAATAATTGATGCAATACAGTGTAAGTAACGTGTCGTACATTGGTTATTTGCATAAAACCAATTTCACGTATGACCGAACTCAATAATAGGTAATAGTTTAAGTGTGAGAGAGCGAGTGCAGCTAATGTGACAGTGTGCTAACTGCTGAGAGTGTATACGAAGGGTCGACGCACTTCCCGAATCATGGTTCAGCTCGGCACGGTCAACAGGATCATCAAGGCGTACGCGTTGGTCGGATTTTTCGTGGCCGCTTACGCACTCTACGTGGAAATCTCACTGGAAAATGATCCGGATTTTGAGCCACTGTGTGACCTTAGGGCATACGTCAAATGTTCTCCAGCATTTATTTCGCCGTAAGAGTACAATATAGTTATGACTTATGATACTTATTTTATAATATTATAATTTTTAAACATATTGCTGAAATATATAATATTTAAATTCCTAATGTTACCTAGGTATATAAATATTCAATTGTATACATATTCAGTGGCTATAATGTAATGATTAATATAACTCTGAGATTGAATATTGTCTATAAAATTACAACAAAATCCATGCTTAACGCGGGTTTAAAAAAATATACGAAACATTTCTACAAAACTGAAATTATAAATAAAAATATATTATTTTCAGTTTTTAAATGATATACAATAATATCTTGCTCTTTAAGATGAAAAACAATTTCAAGTTAAATGTAAATAGTATGTCATTAAAGAAAAGTAAATTTGTGATATTCTAATTATCTATAGTTGTCTCGTCAAATTAACTAAAAATTCGAACAATCAAAATATTATAAGAATTTAATTTTACTGTATGAACTTTCACTTCTTCTGACTTTGGATATCGTCATTATGTGAACAGTTCAATAATTCCATTCTGGCATTCTCTTATACCTATTACAAACTTAACAGGAAATTTATCTTTTCTGTTTTAGTACACGAAATATTAAATACTAAATAGTCAAATAATAATATGTAATATTTTTGTATTATAATGCAATGAGCTTAAAAATGTAGAAATTATAATATAGTGTATTGTACATTAAATATTTTAGGATCTCATAAAAACAATATATTGATTTATGTCAGCTATTAGGTTTGGCTTGGTTATTTTAGGTTAGGTTAAGTATTTTAAAATATTTTATTACTAACAAATACATTTAAAACATAATATACCAATAACTAATAAGTAATAACTAATAATTGGTAATATACAAGGCCACACATTTTCAACAAGTATAAAAAGTGGCAAATTTAGCAAAAGTAATTTATAATTCTTCGTTTATTATGCAAATAGTAAATAAAGTATGTATATTTTCACTGGCACTCTGCATCTAGAAATTAAAACTGGATGTATTGGGGGTAATAAAATATTAAGGATATTATGTTTTTTATTTGGTCCTTTAGTTCTTAAATAATATGCATATCGCAGCTGCTTGCTTTTATGTTTTAAAAACAAAAGCTTTGTCATTCGATCTAATTCTTATTTTAAAATTTTAAAATCCCTTTATTGCTGTCTAATATATTAAATGATCTGATAAAATAATAAACTTATTAAATACTACAAATAAATATTAGTTTTAACGATAATTATGCTTTAATTTATTTATTTATCTATTTTACTTGTCAAACAGTTTAAATTATAAACGTTGATAAGTTGATAATTAAATGTAAATAGTAGTAAAATAATTTAGAAAATTAATATACATACAATAAACGATAATAGGTACTGGACACAATATTATTAACTAACGCTATCCGTGCGAATTCCCCGACACGTTGTATGCAGATTATTTTACAACAGGCGCAAGGGCACAAGATACACAATTTACTGCAATTGTCGGTATGTTAATCGGTTTGGTTGAAGTGCAATAGTTTTTTTTTTTTATAATTATTATCGTTCGGTATATATATATACGAGCCATATAAAAATTGTTAATTACTAATTAGGTCAATTTTTACAATTTTTTTATACCTTATATTTACTTGATGAAACACATTTTAAATAAGTTTAGGGTTAGCAAATACTAGTACCTACTGTCAAAAATATCAACTTTTTTTTCATATATTATTTTTTGTTATTACAGACATCTATTATAGATATCACTTGATTTATGTATTTTTTATACAAGTATAACTACATTATTTTATATATTTTAGTAATAATTTTAAAATGAATTATACAATTTTACATTTATAGTTCCTATTAAATTGTTTAAAGAAATTATGACTACATAAAAAAAAAATCAACAATTATTATCATTATCACTATCAAACAATAATTCAAACTCACGACATTCGCCTTGTAACGGGCAAAACGCAGTACAAGTATGTTGACTAATTTGACAACACGAGTTTGTTGTAGGTGTTTAAGTTACAGTAGCAATAACGATAACCATAATATTATATATTATTATTTAGATCTATCGACTATCATAATTCATAATATATATATTATTATAATATCATGTCAATATATGGAATAATAATAAATAATTATTCATTTATAATTATTATTAATAATAAATAATTATTAATCATTTGAAGTCGTTTTGAAAAGTCAGAGTTTTTCAAATTTGATTTTCAACACAATTTGGGTAAAGATATAAAGTTCCCTGTGCCGTTATCACTTTATTATTGCAATCGTTAAGTAATGCATATTATTAGAATCAATATTTAATAGTATTAAAAGAGTCATACCAGAGTGTTGGCTCCGTCTCACTAACGAATCACGAAAATTAGCAAATTATATTCAATTACAAATTCATAAAAAATTTTCTTTTATATCTAAGATTCAAAAATGTAATACAAGATTCCTTACAAGTTTGTCTACCTTTATCAAAAAAAAAAAACATTTCTACAGGAAAATCAAATTAAATTTTATGAGCGTTTGAAGTTTAAATTTTTACAACATTGGATATTCACTGGATTTCTCTTGTAGCGATTTTCTTATTTTGTTGTAATTTAAAAACGAATTACTGTTAACACTTGAAATTTACACCAGATGTTTATTTTATCAATTCATAAACTTGATACAATTTTCAAAATGTTTTGATGGACATTTTGAACTTTCATTCTTTTTTCTATACATTTCTATACAATTTTATTGGTTGGGTCAAAAAGCATGACAATTTAATACAAGACTCTTGATAAATTGTTACAATAGCAGTTTAAAAATATTAAAAATACATAGGCACGATTTGTTTTTTTAATTATAAGCATTTAAGTTCAAATTTTGACCATATTTATCAAATTGAAAACTGAAAATGATTTTAAAGTTAAAAATGTATAACATTTTCAATTTTTATAGTTAAAGATTGAAAATTTAAAAAAAGTTCAACTTAAGCAGTTCTTTCCGTTACCAAGAAATCTAAAAAATATATGAATACTGTTAATATTTTTCTAGCATCATTGATAATTTAAGAATAATATTAATTCAACTTACCGGCTACCATATTAATAAGAAATAATAATATAAAATATCCTTGACTGACTTACACCGTCTCCGCTCAGAATCATTGAATTCAAATTTAATACCATCCATTACAGCGACCTCTTAGACACCTAATGTTCAGCAGAGCGACATCCACTTACCAGCTTTTATAACTATCATTGCTATTTGCTATACTTTATCATAATACACAGTTTTTATTGAAATTGTCAAAAATCTGCCTTTGAATTCCATCGGCCCATTAGCTCAGTTGGTTAGAGCGTCGTGCTAATAACGCGAAGGTCGTGGGTTCGATCCCCCCATGGGCCATACATTTTTTGCACTTTTTTTCATCATATTTCATATTAAAGATCACTTATATTTTGTTTGAAGTTATTACATATTGCTCAGTTATTTTTGTTTAAAATTCAAATCTCCAATGTTTTTTTTTATATAAATCTCAAAACAGCCGAAAATGATTATTTTTTTCGTCGCATTTAGTACTATAGTCAATAATATACAATACACAATATTCTAATTAACTTTATTAAAACTGGACTTATTTTTATATTCATGAAAATTTAGGTATTATTGGTCAAAATTGAAAATTTTATCCTCGAACAAAATATAACAATAATACGTAGGTAGGTATAAGTTAAAAGTGTAGGTATTGAATACAACCGCTGCACCGTTAGACGATACATATCTAATAAAATTAAAAATTCACCGATTTTTACACAATAAAAACAATAATGTTTGGTATCACTGTAAAAAGTATTAAAGATTATTTATCACTATAAATTAACTATGATTACAGTTACGCCAAAGGTTTTGGGATCGTTAGATTCATATTCGGCGAAGATTCAGCTTTCAACGTGCCCAACGGACTCACTGGAATGTTATTCTACACCCTGTCATTCGTGTTGAGTACGTTTATTAATATTAGAGGCAATAAGTAATAAATAATAATATTATAATATTGAATAATATTTTCCTATTTTCGATTATCATATTTTAGGATACCATTTTTAAGGAAATAATGTGTATAATTTTAAAATGCATTTTAATATTTAATTTTAACGAATAAAAAATAAAATTTCTGATTATGCATGTTACCAATTACCTCTGTCTCTAACTTTAAGCTTATAGCTTGCTTATACATCTATAGTCCAGTGGTTCCTAACCTTTTTGGTACTACGGACCACTATGAGAACTTTCGATACGTCACGGACCACCTCAATTGTATACCTTATTTTTTTTACAAATAATAATCAATTTTTTTTCACATATTTTAGAATTTTGATAATTATTACATGAATAAGAGGCTTTTAATAACATGGGTTTCACTATGTAATATAAATTTATAAATAAACGACGTACTATATACGATTGTCAATAATTAGTGTCATGCCTCAAAGGGAAATGAAATTATTAAAATATTTTTACATTTTGTAAGTATGGTTCGCGGACCACCTGACAATGTCTCGCGGACCACTAGAGGTCCTCGGACCATAGGTTGGGAACCTATGATCTATACTGACTATACTTACCTAATACCTTTACATATTAATATTTAGGTGCTTGCAACTATCTATCATGTAATTCTTGTTCACTTTTAACTTTCAGGTTGTTCGGATAGGGATAAAATCGTGAACATCCACTACTACCTGGCGATCGCGTCCAATGTGTCCACATTTTACTTGGCTTCCGTGTTGGTGTTCGTCGTTCAGGAACTGTGTTTGGTTTGCTTGATCACGTACTTCATAAACGCTATAAGCCTGCTGTGTGTAACGTCCAAACGACGGCAATTATTGGTGCTGTCTGCGCACCATAAGCCCTGCAAAGGCGATTAAGACATAATATATTATATTAATTATAAAATAGAGATACTCCGATACACCTGCCATAAGGTGTAAAGTCGCGGCGTGTATAATAAAGTATATAAAATAACTAATAAAAGTAACACATTTCCAAAATATGTCCCTTTTATATTATTATAAATATCATAACAGCTGCAGGTACCGCAATCACACGGTGTGTCTTACGGTTTTATTTTCTGTGCAAGCCCGCCCACAACTGTTTATCGATTTTCATATGGGTACATTTAATGACTTTATAAAAATAATTAGTAACCGAAACAAAAATCATAAATGTTTAATTTGAGTTTACGGTAAACCAAAAAATGTTTTGCATTTAAATCATATATTATAATTTAATAGTTGTGGATCTCTTTTACGATGTAATAGATTTTTCAAAAACATACTATCAGGCATCAGCGGTTAAGAGTGTGAGGCACGTTGCAACTGTATGTCATAATCGCGTTCGGTAACGAATAATAATTTACGATAATATAAGTCGTATTTTATTGAGAGTATTCCGCGTGGGACCCGTGGGCGCGCGCCTCATATAATAATAAATACCTGCGGAGCTGCATCATCTGCGACAGCTATATACTATATTTAATATTATATACATATTACATGCATATATATATACACTACATAGTGTCATATACATAATAATATATAACATTAGCATATATTATATACATAATATATATTATGTGGATTGTACTATTGTAGGTACCTACATATATTTTATAATGTATATTATATATTGTACAATAATATCTCAATCGTATCTCCCGCGGCGGCGTCGCAAACATCCGATCGAGTGGGTCAGGTACGGAATGTCGGCGGAATAGGTTTTATTATTTTTTTTTTCGGGAGTGTCCCGCAATAAGCCGCAACAGATCCAAAAACATCACAATGTATAGCTCGCCATATTCGTTTATAATATATTTTTTTATAATTTATAATATTATTGGAGGTCGTCTCAACAAAAACCACGCGTGCTGGCACGACATTGAAAAGGAAAATATAATATATTATATTATTGTGTAGCTTATATATATATTATAATCGGCTTTGTGTATAAGCTTGCACTTGACACTAAACACACCTCGACTAAGGGGCGAGGCGAATGTCATATACATACCTTGTTCCCTTGTTTTAGAAAAATCAAAAACAACTTCATAAAGTAATTTTTAAAATATATTACGAGTGGTAATAAATATGTATATTGTATATACCAACATAGTACCCGTATCCAGGATACGCGCTATAGGATGACTTGGGACGGCCATTTTTAACAATACCAATCAGCTATCATTATTTTTATTATAGATTATAGCAATTCATTTCTACAGAAACTCAAAACTCAAAATCGTACTCTAGTATAATTGGGAGTAGCTGTAAAGAAACAAATAAATGTGTTATAGCTGACAAGCTATACAGGAAATCGATAATGCCATTAAGCCAGGACACCAGGAATCTTCAGTGTCCCGTTGGGCAAATATAGCCACCACTTAGCAATTACCAAATGGGTTGACAATTTGCAGACATCGTGGTTTAACTTTAACAATTAATTTACTATGATTATAATTACTGTATTTCAGTATTTTATACACCTAGGTAAGTAATAATAAAGTAATGCTTGTTTCGGTTCTGTAGTACTGACTCGAATACGTAGACATTATAAAATATAACATAATATCGAAGTCAAAATACGTATAAGGATAACGATCAATGAACTAAGTATAGGTACGTCTCATCCACTTCGATGGCTATTATATTATATCATTTCGTATAGAACATAATCTAAAAAAAAAAATCAAACAAAAATTAGGCACTTATATAATTCGTTAAAATGAATGCTCGATAATTGCAATTCATCTAGCGCCATATCATCATCTGATTGGCGATTACCCACCCCAAGTGTAGTTTTACGATTTATATGATATAATATTATTAGAATTTAAATCGCGGCACTATAATAGGACGCATTATGCTTTCAACCAGCAGAATTCTTATTTCTTGCCCATATTTTTTAATATCGATACTTTCACGATATCGTTAATTGCCGCACATCTTCGGCTACACTTGTTAATACCATAGCTAATATTATATTATTATAATAGACAGGTATTATTGTATAGAAATAATATTATTCGCTATTCGTTGCAATGGCGACGGCCGCGGCGGTCGAAAGAACTTCTCGATATAAATATTATTATTATAATAATATTTATTACAGTCTATACTTTATAAACGACTTTCACGCGCGGTATGTTATAATTAATAATATTATAATGTGCACACTCTCCGCGGTGGACGTCACGATGAGTTAATCTCGAATTCTCGAAGACCGGCCTATAAATAATAGGCTGTATAGTGTATATAATTGATATCAATAAAAAAAACTTTTAGATATTCATACCATACGCACAATATATAAAAAAATATACACGTGCCAGCAGAATTAATTGTAAAGTCGTGTGAGTATAATGTAATATATTCGCACCTTTATCGCAGCAATATTGGCGAGCGTTGATTTATGGCGTGTACCTACCTATATAATGGCTATATATTATAATTTATAATATGCCAATCTGTTTTTCGTTAGTCTCGTTTTAATTGGCGTCCCTGTGGTTCAACGAGGCCCTATCGCTCAGTGCGAATACGAATGCTGTTATCGTTTTCTATATAATATATAAGTACACCATGTATAGGTAATGCATAGTTATTAGTTTATTACTATATAGTTTCGCAAAAGAACAACAAAACATTGCTACGCTTTATTTGTGTTATAAAAATATTTTATCTAACATACATTTTGTATAGTTATTACATGTTATATACACCAACTCCCAAAAAATTTGTTCCATCCTTGGCTTTGCTCATATACCAACTGTTATATATAATGACTAGCGGTGGTGAATTAAAATTATCCGAAAAATAATAATACATAGATTGGTGTGTGAATATATTATTGTACGCACTAGAAGACAGTGTAAAATGCTGTTGTGAACAGATTAATATTTATAATTGTTAAACAGAAATATTTTATTTTTGTACATTTGTTCATCTGTATGCCTATGCCAGCAGTTTAAATGTCAATATCTAAGCACCTCAATATATAGTTTTTAATGCAATTTATGCCCTGCAGCAGCTTTTCTCTTCTAATATTATAATAATACAACTATTATACCACGTGTCGTCATTCACAAACACGCAATACTATAATTGTATGTATATATATGTATAATAATATGTAATTATGTATTGTAATTAGATAATATATCATACAGTAATATTACACTTGAATTAGCCAACAAAAATACTCAAAAATCTATCTAAAAGTGTTGGGTATATTTGAAGATTTTAAATGACCTGAAAAAAGAGGTAAGCAGACATTGTATTTAAAAATAAGTTTTAACGCGCTGTAATACCCGCGGGTGCGATGTTAATCTATAACCTTATTACTATAACCTTATGTTATGATGTATGACTATTGTGGGTATGCAATAATATTTATTCTACAATATCTACATAGTGATAAAATGATAGTTGACTTGTCGTTTATTTTTAAACGATGAATTTACTTAGATTGACAGGCCTATACCAATATTAGATTAGGTACATATATTATGGCTAATATACTATCAAAGGATCAATAAAAATTTTAATTTTTGGACGTGTTGTGTAGACAAGAAAAAATATTTTCCAACATACTAATTATTATTATTAGTTTATTGTACATTATTTTGTACCAATACCACTGGGGCATGACCTACCGCCGCTTGTCGAACAGCACGCGAACAACTCGAACAAGACTATATTTATATACGATGCAAATTGCCATGATCATTTTATACATGCCTACCTATAAATATAGAATATATTATGAACATCATACATACATACCTACATGCTGTATTTATATAATATAAAAACACGATACCGAACATGCTACATAAACGATATACCTACCCATAGTCTGTACTCATCAATATGGATACATGATAAATATATAATATTAAAAGATAAAATGTTTTACACAACTTTTATTTTTTATAATATTATATTGTGCATCACGTTGTTCATTCCGTAATCGTATATATTATACAAAATGAGTATGTCTTATTTGTTCCTTTTCAGTGTACAGCTAAACACATTAATTCCGCTGATGTATACCTATATATGGATACACGTCTCGGTACACACGATAGAATACTTACACAGTTACACTTACAGGATACCTATCGTATATGAGCTTATCGTATTGATATTAATATAGTGTATGTATACTCCTATACTGAATTATACGCATACACTATACGAATGTGTTGTTATATAATATTATACTAATGTAATGTAATAATGTCATATACTCATATAATGTGTACACATCATAAACGCACGTATTATCTGCTTTGTTAGGTTATTTCATGTATATGCGCGTTTTCGTCGGATACCTAGCTATCGTACGTAGTAATGTAATCATTGTTACGTACATCTCAACAATTATTTGACATTTATAGTGTTGCTCAATGCACAGTGAACGATCATAAAATTCCGGGGGTCGCATTAATACCCAGTAAATAAGTGATGAACATACTTAAGTTTTGTCTGCTTGGTATAATTATATGTCATATATTATTATAAATTGTATTGGCCGAGGTGGCGATTCGCGAGACATTCGAACGATCTTCTCGCTTAATTTAAATAAATTTAAAAAACCGCAACGCAATGCATAATATGCTATACCTATATAATATACGTTATTATAAAATCACGACCCGAGTAGGGTTTTTAGCTCGTTGACCTACTGAACCTATACAAAACGGGAAACAAGTAAAAGTATAATTACTGATTATTTTAATTTATTCTGCTGATATGTTATTATTATAAATACTTTATAATAATTATGACTGCGAATAACCGAATTGTAAGTGACATCACGGCGCAACAGGTTTATATAATATTATATGAATCTAAGCTTACAAAAAACTATCCCATTACATTTTTTTAAACATTTTTAATGAATTTTTATAACACGACGGTATTCTTCACGTATATCTAGAACAATAAAATAATTACTCAAAGTTAAGATTCGTATTTTCTAGCACGCGCGATATTTTACTTTATATATAGGCTTAAAATATCGGTTGCTATTGAAAATTTATACTTTAAACAAAAATATATTTTCCGCATAAATATTTGTGTTTAATATCTGGAGCCATCTTAATTCAAATAATATTTAATATCGTTACTTATTATACGTTTTTTTTCATGCTATTTTTATGCTGATAAATCTTTTATCTGTTTTTACTATATTCTAGGAAATTATTAAATTTGACTTCAACATGTTCGTGCCGTGGAGAATGACAGTGTAAGCTATTTAAAAATGTTTTAAAATTGTTTATTACAATTTATTTATTTTTGTATGTTATATTATATAGAGTACGTTGTTCTGGAATGTTAAATGGTAGATTGACTTGTAAATTACGTGGCATGAAGCGGTACCGGAATATATTTGATCCAATACAGATATGTGAATTATGTAACGAAAAACGATATTGGCCGTTATCTATTAGGGAATGTGATAGTATATATACCTATAATCTATATGTTTAGAGGGGCTTAATATTTTGGATGAGAAAGTTCACCAAATAACCAAATATAAAATTGTGTTTTATCACTTTATAGTATGTTCGTTCAAGGCACATAAAAGATGTGTCGAAGAAGCGGCATTAGAAGCTTCGATGGTATACAGAAAACCGTACGATTTCGGTCCAGAGCTGTTGATTACGTCAGCAGTGGTTAGAGTATCACGCGAATCCGGTGCAGTAGAGGCAGTAGAGGACATCACAAGCCTTCCCAGTACTAGTACTTCAGGGGCGGGGGTGGATCATGTCACAGGCCTGTTACGTACCAGTACTGTGGTATCGGTAAAAGATACCACTGCAAGATTACCTGCTACTGATGAAATAACAATGAACGATATCAAAAGCCCTTCCTGTTCTGGTACAGTAGTAGAAACAAAGCAGACATCTGCAAGCCCACCAGCTGACATGGTCGATTCTACGGGCCAGCCTGATTCCAATGTCGAGGCAGAAGAAATTAATCGATTTAGTTCTAAGCACCAGTGGCCTAAATTGTTTAAAATATGGTCTCTCAGATTTATTTTTTGTTTTTTAATTTTCATGTGTTGAAAAAACCTAAACATCGTGTCTTAAGAAATTTCTGGTCGTAAATAAGCAGTCAGGGTCACCTCAAAATCATTAAGCTTAAGTACATTCCAAAGTAAGTACCTTTTATTTACAGTTCGTGTGTCTTGTACATTTTTGCAAATGCAGTTTTCCTTTTTTAATTTATTTAAATTGAAATTTCCAACATATTTAGAATATAAGTTCTAAAAGAAGACAAAACAGTTGAGTAACGGAACTAGCATTCACCAAACTCGAAGGTCGAAAAAATAACAGTGGCTACAGGAAATACGATATTTGTCGACAAGTAAGACAAATATAATTTTATTGAAATGTCCTACCGCCACTATCGGATCGACGTTCTGACCGACTCGCCATCTATTGGTGGTCACGGTTTATTCGTTATACTTCGAGGTCGGTGTCGTTTGTACTCGCCACCGGTACCGTCTGAATGGTTATGGCTTATGCGGTGACCACGGCTTTAACCACACCGAAACTCCAGCCAGTTATGTATGAACTGAACGCATATTTACGACTGGAAATATCCAAAGACACAAATCAAAAATAATAGGTTTTTTAATGTGTCAAACAAGCAAACAAAAAATAGATCTGCGTAACTTTTTAAATTATTTTTACCACTAACGCTTGGAAATGGATAGGTTCATTTTTGCTTCCTCAATTTTGGATTCAGACTGGTGTCTCGTGTATAAAATCAGCCACGTTAGGACTCTAAACAAGTCTGTTACACTGCCACTACTGGACCAGAACAAGGTGGGCTTTTGACATCGTTCATCGCGGCCATTGTATCTACTGGTTCTGTGGTACTGAGCTGGTTTATGGTATCCAGGAGGTATCCTTCACTGCCTCCACTCAGTGATACCGAAGTGTTTAATATGACATATTGATATCGAATATCAAGAAACCCTCCACTACCCTCCCCTTTTTAATTCGATGTAACAATATTAGCTTCGAATCAAAGCACCCACATAATGCAATGTATAATCATTTATTTTAGTTTGTAGTTTAACAAATATTTAAATACGTCTTTGATTTTGAGCAGAGCGTTCATGTATGTTTTTTTATTTATATCTGCAGTGCTCACGAAAATTAAAACTTTTAAAAATAATCCGGTAAAAAAAATAAAGAAATATATAAACACTGTTTTAAGTTTCTAAACAGTAAACATATGTTTAGAACATCTTATCAGTTATCCTTATTGTATCCATCTGTCTGTCGATTAGTGACCAGTAAGTACATAGTTTAGACTTACGGTTTTTGATATCAAGATATTTATATAAATAAATAATAAATAACATTATTGTTCGCACTTATGATTATTTGTATTATTATATTTAATTAACATTGTTCATTTTAAGTAATCTTATTGAATATTAAGTGTTGCATATAGATTCAAACTATCCAAAATACTGAAGTTACGAAACTCTTTTCAATTTATATTTGGAATTACAGTTGATTGCTTTGTATTAAAATACGTTATAGCACCCTCACTAATAGTGAACTTTCCAAACTTGTTTTTTTTTTTTAAGTGAAGAACAATAATTTTAATTTTTTGTTGTAAATTCGTACTGTTCGTATATATTACATAAGTTGATACTGTAACCAAAATTCTATAAAATCTGGTACTAATACTACCTAGTGTTATTAAACTGTATTGTGAATGCTTGTATTATTCATAACCACCACTAATGTGGTGCTGGGAACTGAGAAGGCTTGAAAAAATCAGCATGAAACATAATCAATCAGCACGACAGATATGAGCCTCGAATTTCAAATGTCACGCCGTCGTTTCCATCTCTTCGGGCCAACGTTCCGACCGACTCGCTATCTGTTGGTGGTCGTTCTGTTCGTCATACGCCGCGGTCGACGTCTACAGTGATCGCCCCTGTCGACCGACCCAATTGCGACTCGCCAGAAAATCGGTCGCGATCGGTTGGCAATAGGTCGGATCGACTCGCGAGTAATTTTAATGGACTTGTCGGTAGTCAGACTATCTACAGACATATGGCCTGGCGATTTGGGTTACCCACAGTTCACGGGACAGACGCTTGGCCATAATTTTCTCACTTGTAACGAATACTCTTTGAACGCACGTATATATACCGCCGACAGCGTAGGGAACGATGGGAGTGGTGTGTCCAGTGATGGCATGCTGAACATCGATCCCTGAGTGAAGTTTAGGCCGATCTGCTCATGCGTGTTCCATCACATGTTCCGGTGTCGCGGTTGGAGGACACTCCCGATGCCGCCGCCCGTGCCGCCCGGTCGAAGTGTCCCGACACAATCCTACGACGCGCAATGGGTTTCTTCCGCACAGAGAGGCACTTGTTGTACCCGTATGCAATCCGAACCGCGCGTGTCCCACACATCCCAGAAACGGCCCTGCTGTTCGCAGTTTGCCATTTTTTTGTGATTTTTTTTTTTGAAAAATTATTTTATGAATTTATTAATTTATTACCAGACATATTGCATGATGCATTTTTTTTTACCACGCTCTACGGATACGTTATTGTCAAAAAATTTGACCGTAGTTCACTTTACGTGCTCACTCGTCGCATTTTGACATGATTGATAAATGTATTGATACTGATAAAATAATTTATATTTTATATAATAAAGTGGTTCTCTATGTCAGAGGTGGCAAGTGGGCGAATAGTAATGAGTTTTAAAGATATAATAATATAATGGTTATATACTTATATCTTATATGGTGTATATATATGTATATATCACATTCACACAATATATATATTTATGTATATATATTATGTATTGATATTATCGCATATTTTGTTATTCTATCGTTGTTGTTTGTTATGATATCTTTTTTGTAAGTCCTTTTGTACAACTTACCACGCTTCGTACGCCAGTAAGGGCAAAGCCGGATAGAATAAGTATCGGCCCACCGGCTTTTAGCATTTTTACCTGCCCATGCCAGTTAAAATTAATTAGAACAATTACATTTAATTACCTTATCTACTAAAAAATTTGCTCTCACCCATCAAGTCAAGTACTCATCATACTCACTGATTCTATTGGGCCCCCGTCCCGAAATAATGGTTTTCTTATGGTCATCAATTATGAAACACTGTAAGTAAAGATTTAATTATACCTTTATGACTATTATATAATATTTTAAGAAAAAGTCAGTTTATAAGGCTTACTCTTCTTTTTTTCTTGATTAGTATTGTTGATTTTTCATAAGATTTTCAAAAATTGAAAACACCACTGACATTTTTTCTGTGTATTTCACTGGATTAAAATATAGTATTAAGAGGTACTGAAATCTGAAATAACGAATCTCAATCGACTTCAATAACATCCCAACCTAATCGATAATGCAGCGTAGTTTCCGCACTCTGATCCCATAGAAAACTACTTCATCGGGTTACCGATTTGCGTTATTCGACTATTAAATAATTTAATAAATATATATATATATATACCGGTTTAAGCCTAATTCTGTGCTATTAATCAACATAAAAATGATGGCGATTCGCAACAATACAAAATAAAACTATCACTCGATTCGAAATTTTGCAAAAACAAATTGCACAATAATCACTGCACCAACCGAGTGCCGAACAAGAATCGAATACCGAAACATCTCGAAACGCGTGGGCGGCGTAGTGGTGCGGCCGTCAGCTGTCGAAGGAGTGGGTCGTGGGGTTCAAAACGGGACTGAAGCGGTCGAAATTTAGGTCGGGTCGCGGCCAGCCACCGATGTCTGGGCCGCGAGCACTAGGATACTATGATGCTTGAATCGCCTCCGCCGCGCCGCCGCGACCGCCGGAATATTGTGCCGCCAACGAACGCCGGCAACGCCGCCGCCAAACCTCGGCGGCGGCGGCGGCACCGTCGGTTGCTAGGACCCTGGTGATCGCGGAGGATGTGTAATACTTGGATTACACAATCTTGTCCGCGCGCAACCCTTTCTAGCAGTTTGCGCTTACTACGTAGTAACAATAAAGCAGTAAAATATTTTATTGTTCATGACGTACGCGCTGTTGTTGTTATTGTTGTTGTACCCACGGCGGCGGAGGCTGTTGTCGTCGTCGATGGGCGGTGGCGGCGGCGTGGCGGTCGACCTTGTGCTGCACGGAGCGCGGGATTTTATTGCATTTCGTCGTTATTACCATCGTAAAATGTGTTTTGCTTTGTTGTGTTGTTATATATATATTGTAATATTATATTGGGTACCGTTGCTGCCGCTGAGGATCGATGCTGTAGCGGTTTAGGGTGTTTGACCCGAAAATAAAAACACCAACGGTTTCGTCCGAAACTACGAAACAGCGCCAAAACTGCATTATTCCGTATGCAGATTTTACTGTATTATTCAATAATAATTTATATGTCCAATTACAAAATATTTTAAAATTGTACTAATATAAACTCCATTACTCCAATGTAACTCGTTATTTCGATTATAATTTAACACTTCTATTATCATTTATTTTATTCTTATTAGGATTAATATATTTTATTATGTTTATCATTATTTTCCCCAATATTTACCTCATATGTTGAAAAATGTATTCATTACAATATTGTACAGCATTCAGTTTTGATGATTAGAGAAACAATTTGAAAAGTCAGAGAAACTGTATGTAGGTAGACTATAATTTTAATCAAACAATTAAAAATTGCCTTACTCTGCGTCTGTGTTCGTGCTAAATTCCCAGTTTCCAAACGTTTTTTAATACAATGTAATGACTAATAAATTAGGTATAATATACCAAATAAAATGTAAACAGAATTTGGAAACCTTAATACTTCTGTAGAATATTTTAGTATGAATCTATATATTTAATACTTATACAATAAGTAATTATTTTAATAATAACAATCGTTATTAAACATCTGAATACAAACAGTCGTAACTATGTACAGTAACTACGGTCTACGGCACCAAATAAATATCTTGATAGTAATCGTAACTATATACTGGTAATTGAACGGCTGAACGGACACAGAGGGGATATAAGATGTTCTAAACTTTAGTTTAGACACCTAAATCAAAATAATATAATAATGAACATTATTGTATATCTGCTGGCTGTCTAGAAGTATAGGTTAGGTTTGAATGATGATTTAAAATCTCGAGACTTATCTTTATTAAAAGTGAAGACAGCTGAAAATGTTTGAACTTCTATTGACTATAGAGGAACATTATTGGGGACATGTGACTATGTGAGATGCTGATAAATTGTTGATGAAAATAATTATTATCTATACCAGAGGTTCTCAAACTATGGTACGCGTACAACTTGTGGTACGCGGAAGACTACATGTCGGTACGTGAAAGGCCACAAAGTGATAGAACGGAGAGTAAATAAATAAATGCATATTATAAATTGCGTTTGAATATGGTCACATGGAAAAAGATATAAGTGGTACGTGACAGATTAATAATATACAAGTGGTCCCCGAAAAAAAGTTTGAGAACCACTGATCTATACTATTATATAAAATTTAGGGGGTTTCTACGACCGCACTAACCGAGAAACTACTGAACCGATTTGGCTGAAATTTTTTACTGTTATACTCGACACTCTGCTGAAGGTTTTATTACTTTTGTCATTACAAAATAAGTATAAAGTTATTATTAATTAAAATAAACTTGTAAATTGTATATCTGTACCTTTTTAGTAAGAAATAGTCGCTGAAAATCAAACAATCAAACTCGACAACCACAGATGCTTTTAGGCAGGTCGGTATCGACACGAAATAATAACCAATTATTATAATTATTTAGTTTAACAAAAAAAAAAAACAATTAATTTTATCTGAATATCTATAATTAGTGTTTATAATCAATGGTGTTACATTAGTTATTGGTAAAAAATAACTAACAACTAATCGAATTTTCACAAATCGCTTGTTAAGATGGTTGGGTTGTACTTATAGCAAAAGAAAGCGACTTCATTTTAAATAGTAGTATAGATTTACCTAGCATGGGGTACGATGATAATTGTATAATATAATATAATATCCAACCTGATAATATATTGCTATATAGCATTATTACAAGCGAATCTCATGTATAGATTCGGCATTTTCAACGGGCAACAAAGTGCATCACGAAGGGCCACGGCCCACGGGATCAGCTAGTTTGTTAATTTGTTATATAATTCAAAGGCTACCTGACATGATGAATTAGTAGCCGTCCAAGTACCTTATTTACAGTATACACGACGACCATAAGCTTTTGAATTCGATTTATCTAAAGGATAATAAATTGTTATTTGCAGAGTATGTTTTTTAAACATCTCAATACTTTATTCGTCATCGACAGCATTTCTCAATATTATGTGGCTGTTGCCAGTTGAATAGGTTAATTCATTTTGATTTTGATTTTTATTATTATTAAATTAAGCTTATCAATTTAAAATTTCAATTATTCGACATTATTAATTATTATACCATTTGAACAACAACATGTTTAAAAAATTTCTAACGAAACGAGCGGAAAAAAATGTTTTTTATTTTCTCGAACACACGATATTCTATTATTAGACGTTAGGCAACTGCATGGACTGCAGCGGATGCATCTAATGGGTCGTGTCGCACCTTTATCATCGCTCATTGCGACATGGTTATAATCATTGATATCGTTATAATATATTATTATATTATGTACGGTGTACATCGTACACACGTCAAGATAGTATTATTGTGTATGTAAACATATTTTATAGGACGCGTGCGTGTTATCGTATTATTACTATTTACCAATAATAATTTATTGCCACGACTTTAGTCTGTAATATTATGAACAGTACGAAATTATAGACACCGGCTGCCCCGGAAATGTATAACAACACAATACTATATTTTGCTAACTGCATGACTCGTATAGTCGTATACCTACACAACTTATAAATCAATTCAAATTTAAAACCATTCGATGTAAGTCCCTGCAGCGCACGATGTTCTATCGACCCCTATAATTGTAATGTGCAGAGCACACCGGTCATCGAAATATCAGATAAAATTATTTTGTCGTAAATCACGAGGAAATCCATTGTGTAGTAATGTGGTACACAATAATAATTTTAAATAAATAAATATCATAAGTTAATAATAATTGTAGATAGGTACATGGTAATATATACACCCTCGATGGCCGACAATGTGATGAATCGCGGTCAAAGTTAATGCAAATAATATAAAATATTACTGCCTATATTATTCATTCTTTATACTTTTATAGTATCTATATAATGTATATACTTAAAATACACATTTTACAACATTATACTTCTGTAGACATTATTTAACTCACGAATAGAAATTAGAATAATCAATAATATTATACTGATAAAAGTCACATTGTATTATATAGGTCCATTATATAGATACATTTTCAGGATAATATTAACTCGTCGTGAAATTCATAAACTATATCGGAATACGATCTGCACTTAACGATTTATGAGTGTTTTCTTGGAGAAATATTACTCAAGCAAATAGTAGCGATACCATAATAGTAAATAAAAAATTATCGTTTAGTATGTATGAACACGAAGTCACATCGGATTATCGGAATAATTTTTTTCTTCATCTTACACATGTGTGATATAGATTAATAACTTAAATTTAAACGTATCAATATTATAGCAGTGATCATAGTCCACTCAGTGAACACTAAAAAAAAGTAAGACATTAAATTAATAATTTAATGAATACTTTATAAATATTTTAACCTCTTAATTATTTATACAATATTGGTAGATAAAATGTATATAAATTCCAAATAGTAAATACCATTCACTCACTCACTTACCCATCGCTACTTCTCAAAAACTACAAGACGTATGAACTTGAAATTTTAAATAGTAGATGTGCAATGATAAAGGGTTTTCTAAAATTCACATTGTAAAGAAGGGCTCTAACAAGGATTAAAAGATTGACGGTGGAAATCCAATATTTTTTTATTTTTATAAATGGTTTTCATATGGTTACAAATTATAAAAATAATAAAAATTTGTCGGATTTGTATTTTTTTTGTAAGTGACATCAATTTATAAAAGTTAAATCCGTCGCCTAAACAATCTAGTATTTGGTATATATACATTATATTATTTTAAAAATATTATTACAATATACTGTACGCATAACAGGTGGTTTAGATAGACATAAATTCTTTGAGGTTTTCTACTTAAAAGTTTTTAACGCACCAAAAACCACTGAAAAAGTGATGGCACATTGTATCCAATCCGCCGTAGGTTAGATGAAGTAAAAATGACACACTTGGTATAAACTTTGAATTACAAATTGTGCACTTACGCACACACCTCCCCTATCTGATAATATACTGATCACGTAATCACAAAACCTCAAGCCTTATCTGTTATCACCTCAGCGAGTCCTATGAGTCCCCTATTTGACACGGCAAAACTGCAGTGGCGCATTGGGGGTTATTATCTATAGGCATATAATTATAATATATAATAATATAGTTTATAATAGTAAATTGTATACAGGCATTTTATAACCTGCTATCTATTATATAACCTCTGACCACTCACGTTGGTTGTACAGTTGTACGTCGTAAACTTAGTAACGAGCCTACGTTCTCGATGTAAATCTAAAAATAATATTTAATTTAAAAGTTTAAAACACCCATTCGTATTATAAAAACAATTATGAAAAAAACAATAAATACCATATTATGCAAGGAAAAAAATAAAGAGGCGTCGCGACATTAATTTGAAAATTATACTAGAATAATAGATTGTTTTATAACAGTAAACAATTATTTAAATGTAAATTGCGTGCAATGCAGTCCATGAATAATTATAGAATATAGGAACTAAAACAACAAAAAAGCAACATTCTTCTTATTTTGAGTTTTATGAATGAGTTGCATATTTTATGAATATAATATATAGATACTATATATTGTATATATTATTATGTTGCGTTCTTGAATCGTGAAAATAAATTCTCAATGGTACATTTCGTTGTAAACAAACCCACTCGTGATCGAATTCTATGAAATGCGCTGCCCTATGTAAATTTATATTAATAATTATTCATTTTTCAATAAAAAGAAACATTATTAAGATTTAATTTTAAATTTAAATTTCGTACAGTCACCTTAATATATTGTATAAACGAGTATTGGTACATACACCATAATATACTCATAAAGTATAAAAACGATTAAATATGTAGGTATATATGTTATGTAATATAATATTTCATACGACAAACTTATATTATGTTTATTGTTTTATCTGTAAGATCACCAAAGAAAAATGAAATAAACACCAGAAAGTAATGTACAGTATTACTGTATTAGATACTTAGAAGTCTGTCTGTAAAAAATAAAATTCAATTATGTAGTCCTTTTAGTATATTTATATAGTATTGTACAAAATATAATACAATATTAGGTAAATTTTAATTGAATTTGGGAGAGCTTAATATTAAAGTAAAAAAACAACATTTTCCTTTCCATTTTACAGAATTAGGACTGTATAATATGTTATACTACATCATATGTCAAAAAAATATTATGGTTATGTATTTTAGTGCAAATAAATGTTTCTTCTTATTATTATCAAATATCAGTACGATATCTTTATAGGGATAACCTAACAATAGGAATATCCGATACCAACTATCTGGCACTGAACTGTGTAACTCGCTAATATTTTGCTGTTGTGGCATTATTTTATGCATGTGACAAGTAATATAAGTAAGTGGATGTATTATGATTTAAATCATTAAAGTGGACTTCATCACCATTTCAAAATGTTGAGTTATATATTGATATAATATGATAAATAATTAATAAACTTTAAGATTAACAATAATTTTACTAAAAAAATATATAACAGAAAAACTGTGTACATTTGGTTGCCTGACCGAGATCCTTGGTTTGTCCATTGGAGGTGGGTTCTTAAGATACCTATTTATAATGATGGTAGGTTATGTTAGTGATGCAAGTATGCAACTATAATAATCTGTTATACCGACCTATAGAATGCCCTATTTTTCTTTTATCAATACCCACCCGCCCATATTTAACGTGTTGCCTCAGCAACACTTGGACCCTATGTTACACGCCACTGGCCCTTCGTAATAACTAATAATTGTAGTAGCAAAAATGCTGGAAAATTGCCGTGCACAGATTTAACGTCAACGGTATTTTTACAAACATGAAATGGATGTTTTTATGTGAATGTTGTGCATAGGCACACACTTCAAAAACCCTAGAAGTCTTCACAACGCACTACGTCGAATAGAAAATGTATCAATTATTAATAAAAAAAAAATTGTACTTGGTATATTATAAATTATAACAATATGTAGGTACTGTGTAAAAGTAGACATGTACTACTAACTTATACTTTTGTAATTTTGTACATAACAAAAAATATACATCTAATATTAAAAATTGTCTGATGTGTACTCGACCAATAAGAATAATAAGATGTTATCTATTGATTGTTCAAAGTCCAAATATTATAATTTTTATGTTTGTGAGTAAGTTACAAATTCGATTATAATGTGGCCAAGAGGAAAATTTCAGTCGAGTGAATTAAGCCTCATAATATTGTCTTATTGACTATTCAAGCCTTCAGTCTTCACCATTATTTTGGAACTTTATTATTACTAATAATATTTTATGTAAATCAGAGCAGAAATGGAACCCTAAAATTGACTCAAATGAATTTTTTTTTCATCGGGTTATGTCCATTATTGGAGTTAACTTACTCTTCATATTTGAAAAATAGAAATTACTTAAATAATAAAAACTGCATTGGATTATTTATAAATGCATCTATTTAATTTTTATTGGTAACACTTTCAAAGTTTTAAACACAAAATTGGATTTTAAGACAGAGAAATAAACAGTTTTACTAAACATATGTTGAGAAGTACTTGAAGTTTAAAGTTTTTACGTTTAATCTTATAGGTTAATTTCACAATAAGCCAAGCCGTACATATCGTATATTATAAATTATATTCTGCATGTATGTATATATTATAATACCATGTATTACTGATATAATCTTATGATGGAAAAAACACAATTTTTAGACGTTGGAACAATTACCAATATTGAGAATAACATCTGTTGAACAACCTAAAAATATCCACAAAATATGGAATATACTTATTATTATTTATTAACTACAGCTAACAGTTAATAATATATAGATTTATAATCCATCAATATTCAAATCAATGACATTATAAGTAGCGTGAAGGATAACTGAATCTTAATAATTTCCTCTCTAAAAAAATGTCCAACATAACCATTATAGACTAAGAAGGTTATATAGTTTATCCGATTAAGGTATACCTTCTTATAATAATAATATAATACATTTATGCCGTATGATATAGGTAATAGTGTGACTGCGTGAATGTAACATAGTAAACATTTTATTAATACTATTTTTATTTTATTTTTATTCAGTAAGTTAGAAAATATTAATAACCTAGAATTTGATGTATCATTGACTAATGACCATTATAAATACTTGAATTTATAATCAATGACAACAGATAAATTAAAAATATTCTCATACATAATTTTGTACATCTACATGCAAATTCATAAAGTATAATAACAGTTTTAACGGACAATCGTTATGTTTCACTATTTTTTACTTTAAGTATACTGTATAGGTATCCTTTACTGTGATTTAAATTTGATCATTTTGAATTTGATTAAAACATTACCTAAGCAATATAAAATTAATTAGGTAAACCTACTGAATGTATTTAATTTTAGACTCATAAATTATATGGTTTACGCTATGAAAACCGGGAAGTTGCCGTGCTTGCAAATATTGTGTTTTTCTTACATATTTTATTCATCATACTACATCAGTGGTTCTTAACCTTTTTCGAATGACGGAACACTTAACATTTTACAAGATTTTCGAGGAACACAACTGTAAAATAAAATAGTAGTACATACATTTTTAATTTTTTAATATATTAAACAATTAATGTATAGCATAAAATTGTTTGCATGCCATACATGTTAGTGTTAGTCACTAAAAAATAATAAAATAATAAAAAGAGTTAAAAAAAATTTAAAAATTTGAAATTGAATACTTTGTATGAGATATTTGTGCCTGATGATTTTTACAGATATTTTCAATATCTGGCCGTATGTACTATATTGCTACTCTCATTTCCTCTTCAATATTTGTCAGCCTTTCTCGTTTCTTTGTTTTGATATTCGTCAGTGTTGAAAATCCAAGCTCACATAAGTATGATGTTGAAAATTGTAATAATATTGAAATTGCTTTTTCAGAAATTTTTTTAAATTCGGTTTGAACTGAAATCCAAAATTCTTCTACTGTTATTTCGGAAAATTTTATTTTTAGAGTTCGATCTGTTGTTAGCGTTATGAATTCTTCCTCTTCTTCTAACGTAAATTCATAACTTGACGTGTTGATGGTAGAAAATGGATTTCGTATCCAATCATACTTTTCAATATTCAATTCAGGAAAGTATTTCGTGATTTTTTCTTCTAATAATGCTAAATGTTCTGTTATAATAGGAATTATTTCATTATTATTTTTAATTGAAGGAAACATGTCTACCGTATTTTTTTGAATTATACGCGTTCTCCAAAAAGATATTTTTTTTTTAAATGTTAATAGTTTATCCGTGGATGTAAGAATATTTTCGTTTTTACCTTGCATACCAGCATTTACGCTATTTAAATAATTAAAAATTTCAGCTAAATATGCCATTTTAACACTTCAAATATCGTTTGTAAGAAAAGATATAAAAACAGTGTTACCTTCGTTTTGAAAAAACATTAACAATTCATTCTTAAGTTCCAGAATTCGATTTAGAACTTTACCTCGCGATAACCATCTTACTTCACAATGTAAAAGTAAACATACGTGCTGAGCTTCCATTGATTCACACAGTTTTTTAAATAGGCGTGATTGTAATGGACGCGATTTTATGTAGTTAACCATGCTTACAATTTTATCCAATACAGACTTTAATGTAATAGGTAATGTTTTCGAAATAAGTGATTCTCGGTGTAAAAAACAATGTGTAGATATGATATTAGGATTTTTTTTCTTCGCTAATGTTGTAAATCCTTTAATAGAACCAACCATTGAAGGAGCTCCATCGGTGCAGATTCCTACACATTGGTCCCATGTTATGTTAAATTTATCTAAATATGACGAAATTGAATCAAAAACATTCTGTCCTGTTGTACGTTCAGTAAGTTGTTTACAGCATAAAAATTGATTCACTATTTTATTTTCATCAATGAAACGAACAAATCCTAGTACGTGAGCTATACCACTGATATCAGTAGACTCGTCAATTTGCAAAGCGAAATATATTTTATTAGTAGTATGCTTGTTAGTGACAGTTTTCTCAATATCATCTGACATGTGTATAATTCTGTTTTTTATTGTATCGTCTGAATGCGGAATTTTCATAATTTCTTTTTTTGCATCATCGCCAAACATAATTTGAACTATTTCTGAACATGCCGGTAAAATCAAACTCTCTGCTATGGTGTGTGGTTTTAACTGTTTTGCAATTATTTCGGCAACTTTATAAGATACATTATATTATTCGAAAGTTAACGATAACGTTTTTGTGTACAAAAATAAACCAACAAAACCTAAAATGATTCTATTTTGAAAGAATTTTTTTTTCACTGATTTTAAAATTTTTGCGGAACACTTAAACGAAGTCCACGGAACACCTGTGTTCCGCGGAACACCGGTTAAGAACCACTGTACTACATCAACATAAAACACGATTTAGGTAAATAGTATTTGAGTTATTATCTTATTATTTATTATAGTGTATAAGTATTGCATACACAGTAAGTCCATTAATCATAAATGTATAATATGTATAATGTATAGGTTAGTGTGACTGAATATGAGTAAATTACATAGGTACCTAATAAGTGGTTAAGTATTCACTTTTTGAACATCGATAATTCTCAATCAAACTGGTTGTAACATATAATTCATTTTTTATTCTATAGTTCAATCTACATAATAGTATAAAAAAATATGTTTGTTTCATTTCTACTATAATAGTAGCTGTGGGTTTAATGTTTTTTAGTAAAATATTATTGTTAAACAATTTCAGTGCGTTTTCCGGTAAAAATTGAGTTAAAGATATAATAACTGAATAGAGTTTTGTACTTCCTTTCACATAAAGTCGCATACATTACTATTATATATTTATGTATTAGCCAAAATAAAAATGAGCTCATTCGTTTTCTAAATCACATCATTACGTATGGTACTCTACGTAACTGGCCAAAATAAGAAAAAAATTACTTTTCACGACTCGTAATATCGATCTATAATAATATGTATTATGCGTTTTGTGCGCAACCAATTTGTTTTATCGTTAGATTATAAACGGTTACATATCAGATGTCGATTTAAAAATTGAATAGTAAAATATTATATTATAAGAGTTGAACCGTTGAGGCTTTTTAACAGAATTTTAAGTCGGTGATGTCATTTCATATTAATCCATGGGAGGTAAATAATGGCAGTATTAATAATAGCTGCAGATGGCAACATCTTTATTTATAATTAATGTTTAATAATTATTATTGAGACTTTGTGGCTTGTGCTGTGTAAAACGTTATCGCAATTCATAAAGAAGCTGGTCGTTCGTCCTTACAGAATGGCCTTTTTTCCTAAAATCAGCGTCCTAACACAATTCGCTGTTTTTGTGTTATTTCACTTCTTGTAAGTACTTGTACCTACTACTAATCTATACATATACAATCCAAATACCACTTAGTCACTGTCCACTGATGACTGATCACTGTAACTCAAAAACTACGCAACATACGAACTTGAAATTTTAAGTTCTTCTCATATTTTCACCGTGCAATAAGAAAGGATTTTCAAAAATGTTGTGTTTTAGTGGAATAATTGACAATTATAATTATTCATCGCCAATACGTATTGTGCTTCACGGCACGGGCTCATAGCTACCTGCAACTTATCCTTTTTGTCCGTCGTATAGATAAGAATTGTTCCGAGAAGTTATAGGAATAATATATATTGTAAATATGAAAAAAACAAAACTACACACGGGCGAAGCCGGGTAATACAGCTAGTACAGTAATATCATTTGGTCTATAATGGTAGCGAGTTACGTCTTGTCATACTTGAATTCGACAAATGAGACGAAAAACAATATAGTTTGTATTTCGTCGCATATACTCATATACTCGCACCGGAGTATCGGAACTTGGAAGTATTGTGACGGAAAAGCATGACCAATAGAAATCTCCTGATTTGACGGATTTACGTAGGACACAGTGTTATGGCGGTTTTTAAATTGAAGTAATTTGTATTAATCTATCAAAATTGACAACTCCGAAATTTGTTCCAAGTGACCAAGTACCTATAATTAAATCTAATAAACAACATATATTTTGTATTTTTATAAACACATTTTTACTATCCTTGTATAAATATTATATTATATTTTATTTTAAAAACTGAAAAACTACTCGTTTAAATTTTTTATTAAGTAGGTACATACGATTTTCCTAGAAAACTGACCGCTTAATAATGTATATTGTATATTTGTATACCTCGTAAGTGATAGGGGATCTCATTTTAAAAACAAAAGTTTTTATTACCTCGGGACACTCCAGAACCCAGAACCTAGTATAAAAAATTAAAAACCTTAAGAATTTGAAAATATGTTCTTCAAATATATTTAAATATTCCAAAGAACAGAATTTTAATAAATTCACTATTAAATGAAAAATGTGGCTGAGCATGTTTAATCACTTACTCTGTTTAAATAGCAATTTAGAGTGTTTTAATTATACAGTATTCTATGTAGTATGTATCATGGTTTTACAAGAATTTGTGATATTAAAACCAAACAACAATTTAGTTATGTGTTTTGAAAAAGTAATTTAATTCAAGTTATGTTGAGGTCGCAATTGGTACCATCGATATTATAGCAGTTAGAGAATGTAACGAAAAACGATATAGCAGGATTCCATTGAAACGGAATGCATATTTAAGATATTAACACGACGTGAATCGTTAAAATCTTCTATACTGTTGTACCTAAATCGTTAGAGGCCAAAATCACTACTCTAAATTCGAATAGTGTGGTACTACTGGTAGTGTTACATTCTATAGTTGATATTAATATACTTAATCACGGAAATCTTATAGGCATACCGATACCTTATTACCTTACCTATAACATTATGTCTAAATAACGAGTTCCAACCTAATTACAATTTATTTACAACCTATATATAAGAATGTTTTTATTTTAACTGCATCGCAAGCAATAACAATGATTTCGCCGGAATGACAATATTATCTCGCCATCAACCGACCGCGAAAAACCTCTAAAAAATTTAGTATTAGTATCATAATGTAAATTGAGTTGTTGGAACCCAACGATATTGTTGGGAGATAAGCTCAGGAAGATGGTGAAACATTTAAAATCAGTGACAAGGAGCAATGGTCAGGATTTCACTATTGCTGTCAATTTTATGAACCTTCGAGAAAAAAATCTCGTCCATCATAAATAAATAATAATGAATACAAGTGATATTCGGAACTATTTGCGCTGCGCACTATCATAAATTCATAACATATGCAAAAATGTGTTTCATCCATTGAACCTTTCAAAATCCTACTTTATTTAATATCCATGTATTCATTCTTTGTCCTTTAGTTTTTTGTTATTTATATAGATTGGTTTTGTTTAAAATTTCTGTCATCTATTTTGTTTTTCTCCTGTTGATCTTTTTAGTTATTACACATAAAACCAATCTATTATTAACTATTTTGTCAATTTTTGTCATATCCATTGTTACATTTTTGGATGTTTGTAATTGCATAAAATGTAATGATATTATATAAGTAGCAACTGATAACTGTGCATTTGAGCATAATATTTTATGCTACTTAAGTCCTATAATAATATTAATAATAAATAATCATATTATTATAATATTATACCTTGCTGTAATGGGAACCTATAATCAGTGATCAAATTTGTGTGTGGGGGGGGGAGGCACATTTGGACGAAGTCCACTTTCATTTTTTCATAGATTTAAGCATTCCCTTTCATTTAATCAAGGCATTAAGGAAGGAATGCTAGAAACGCGTCTCCCTGGGAGTCGATACTTGAATGGTGAATTAGGATTTTGTTTTCATTTATTTTTAGCATAGTAATGATTATTTTTTCCCAGGAAACGGTTATCGTCGACAACATTATTACAGTCGATGGGTACCAATAATATTATAGCTACATAGTTACTGTACATAGTTACCAACGTGTGAAACACAATATTTTATTTTTACAATTTAATATAAGAAAAATGTATCAATACCATTTACTTGGAAAATGGGCTATCGTCGATAACGAAAGAAAATCAATGACTTTCCGAAGTGTACCTATAAGGTTAGGTACTTAGGTGATGATATTATTTTGTTTTCATAGTTGTATTATTCGACGTCGTCATGGAACCACTTTCCCGTGGATTCATGGGCAACGCATAATAATGTGACATAAATACGAGGAACTAAGCAACAAAATAAGTGTCTATACTAGCTGTCTAAATATTATAATATTTTCGTGTTAATTATTTAATTTACTACAATATGTGTAGTGCCTAAAGGATGCTGGGGACAAAATCCCCGCGGGTTACAGGTAGGTACAAATGTATCCGCTATGAAACGGTGTTTTCTGAACTAAAATCAGCGCCCGTCCTCAATATTTTTGTTCCAATTGAGCACTGTCTATATAATTTACCTAAATGCTTTTAACCGTCAATATCATTGTTTTTACTTCTATTCTCAGCCACACGCTGCGTTTTATTATATAATTTCAATAAACGTACAACATTATACTCGTTTATTGATTAATGTTGTTATTAATTTTTCCATTCCCCACAGAGTTCGGTTGCAAGTGTGATGCTGATGCACGCCGCACGGTGCGTCAACGCAACGGTTACGACTGCGCGTAGGCCGCGAACGGACCGGTTTGCCTACGAACACCGCTAGATGTCTCCGCCTCGTCGACTCGCCGCTTTTTGCCTCGGACCCACGACCACTGCGACCGGTCACCGGTACAAAGTTTGTCGGAGTGTCAGTCACGCGTTCCCTCCAAAAACCGTCGCACGCTTCTATCACGCCGATTTTCCGAATTTTATTTTTCCGCCATTCACAAGACTGTACGTGTTATTTTATTATTACTGTCATAACGTTTTCGTTGTCGTAAAAATAGAATCACGGGGTTAACTTAATGCCGTAAACGGTCCAGTGCCTGGTTGCGTTATTCTCAACCGCAGCAGCAGCAGTAGCAGCTCTGCAGGCCTCGATAGCGTACTGCACGTCCTGAAGATAGAAACAACTAAAAAAACAAGGTGAGAAATCCAAAAATTATATTTTAAAATATCAGTAATGGCGAATCGTACGTGCATGTATTTATAATATTACACGAATCGAAGTTGAGCAAATATTGTAATTTTATAATCAATAATATTATATTATGGGGGCGTGGTAGTAATAATAATTAACGAACGCGTGTCATAATAAAAATAAGACGTGCCGCCACGCAATAGGCATCTATAAAGTATAAATGATAATAAATCCTACAGTTATATAATTTAATAATTAATTAAAACATCGAATCACACCTCGTGGACATTAGAATTCACAATTCATAATTTATTTTTGTTGGTATCGCCTATTGTTTAGGGGATAGATCCAGTAGATCCACCATCCACAATTACTCGTGTTTTAGTAGTCACATGTCGTACATGGCAGTTGGTATAAAACGCGACTGATTAATGCAAAATTGAATAAATATCAACAAGTTTTACAATAACTTAATTGAAAAAATTGTAGCTTATTTAAATACAAAATTGTGTTATTTAAATTATACATGGTAGGTACCTACTGAGATTTTTAAAGAGAGTAAAATATATAGCTAGTGAATATTACAGTTCATCATATTTCTTAATATTTGTGTAGAGAAAATATTGAAACATATTAATTTTCTATAAAATAAAATAAAATTATAAAAATGCGTCTTTACATTTTCTGAGTTTACCAATGAGAAGGTGCATTGTTTGTCATTTGTTTCAAAAACGTATTAGCTTTGACTTATAAAATATTTAAATTAACTTTTAAAATAAGATGTCTATACAGACGACATAACAGAAATATTTCTGAAATATTATTCTGCTATTATCCTGTACATAGGTAAACACGATATTACATGACAGAATATGGATTTTGTCTGCTTAAATAATTTTAGCTATAACTTATAATTTATGTAAAATTTATCACAATAAAATTAGAACCAAACTATCAGCAGTGACACTCTACTAGGAAAATAAATACATTTATTAACAATTAATAATGATAAGACAAATATATTCATGATTTATATTTTTAACAAAATAACTTCATTTTGATGGTTAAAAAGATATAGTATATTTAGACGATTTTTTGTCTACGTTGAAAAAACATTGAAAACCTTAAGAACATTTTTGTAATATTAACTTAATTATAAATGTACTTGTTGTTTGAATTTAATATATTATATTCTTAGGTGCTTTTTCACATTCGCACAATCACACTATACATGCATACAATTAAAAATTATAATATAGTAGAATATAAATTGGTATGTTTAATATTATTATATTATACTTAAAATCCAACTTTCAAATCATGATCGAATAGTGTTCTGTCATATTTTATACTTAATAGTATATCTACAGTATACCTACGTGTTATTTCAAATTCCATCGTGATAATCAATATTACTAATTGTTTTGCTGCGATCTTAATTTTTCTCTGCAAATAAATTTAAAGTTAAACTTTTGTATTTGGATGGTTTCGCAAATAATTAAACTTAAAATGATAAAATATTATTATGTTTATTAGGTTGGTACCTACTCTTTGTTAAAATAGTATTACATAATTTTGTGAGTTTTTAAGATATTAAAACTTTAAAGTTTAAAATCCTTCGAGTATTTTCATAAACAATAATAATAATACAAAACATTACAAAAACAAGTATCTAGTTTATTATAGTGCGATCTTATTTACATCTTTGAAATTAAACCGGAATATAGTAATATTCCATTAAAGAGTCCGTTAAAGTCAATATTGGAATACATCGTATTAGAACCAGGTCAGTATATAGAAATTCTCAGAGGCGTTTTATGCGAGATTTTAAGTTTTACTGCTCATTAATTTAAGAAATGCTGGATTTATTGTTCGATTACCGTGTTGCGGCTGTACAACCATAGTTCGAAATATTATGTTAATTTTGAAAAAATAGTTTAAGGGCCGATGTATATATTTATGTATACCTACTATCAAGCTAAATAGTACCTATAGATATAGTAATATACTCTGCCGTTTTTTTGAGTTTACAATAATACTTCGTAGTTACACACACACACTGTTTTGACGAAGCACTTTTCCCTCCGGTCAAAAATAAATAGTAGTTTTCTGTTTTACAATAACACACGGAACGGCGTGGTGGTTGTATTTGGGCGTAAGGTGTCGGCAGACGTACGTGGGGGTTATGAAAATATATAGACACAGCGCGCGTATGTACAAGACCCGAGAGTCGGATGATTTTTTCGCATGTAGGTAGTAGGTACCGAATTAATGCTGCACACGGGACTATATTTTAGCCGTACGAGCGCAAAAAAAATAAATACTTTCGAAATAGAAATCTGCGACGTCTACGTCTGTTGCTGAAAATAACTAAATTCGTATTCTCTGGATTTTTATAATGTCAAGTATACACTATGTGTAGGTACATTGTACATTACATATAAACATATATTTTTTTTTGTGTACCTATATACATACAATATATTATATTTATCTATACCACATCATAATATTATGTTGTGATGATTCTTGACTCTTCTTTCGAGTAAATTGAGTTTGACGTCGAATCGCATGTGTGCCTATACGTTATATATCCAGAATATATTGAAATATTAGTCTTTATATATAGTGGTACGAGCTACCTCTGCCGTGCCTCTGCATATTAAAGTACAAAACCGCGAATTCCTGGAACTGGAGAATTTGAAGTATGACGGATGTGACGATGACTAAGTCGGATGTTCGTCATCTGATTACGGTGTGACATCATAATATTATAATGCGATAGAGAAGCGGTGCTGACAGAACCAATACGATATTATTCTGAACAGGTGCAGTGCGTGTTTCGACTGTTCGCGGCGGTGTAAATATAATGATTTAAAAGTGACGATGGTGGTTGTTTTTTTTGACTTGTCGAAATGCATTATCATTGTCTGCGTTGCGGTCGGCGTAAAATATCATAATCCCAACAGTGAAAACTCATTCAAAATACATAATATACCTAGTTCTCGATCTTTCGGTGATTTAAAAAATGAGCTTTTCGACAGCCATCAACACTATATACTTATAGATATATATGTGGCGTGTAACTAATATAATAGAAGGCGGCTGTCGTATATATTGTTCGCGTAATTTTATAGCACGTCAAACTCGTCAAAATGTTTTCAAATATTTACATCGTTCGCTCGCTACTAGTGAAAACATTATTTATAATATACACATAAAAAACGCTGTCTATACTCGCGAGAACGGTCCTATATAATAGTAATATATCATGTTTTGTATTATTGTTTAATCGATCGCGTACGAGACGGTGAGCGTCACCGCCGAATGGTTTACGCGCGCAGACTTATAATCAAGTCTGAGTAGGTAGTCACGAAGAATATGTAAGAGACATTTACTGCAGGCGTAGTGGCGGGAGAGTAAAACGAACGCGCATATTATTGTTAAATATACTAATTCCATGCAGGCATGCAGCTGTCGTCTTTTTCACGGACGTTAAACGTGTACGAAACGTATAAGATAATATTTTATATTATATGAATTATAATTTATATGTGAATGCTAAAAAGCACCGATCTCGACCGACCGTCGTCGGCCCGCGCTGTAGCATTTTTCAAACAACAAATATAAAGAAATATCTCATCACGACGAGATCCTTGAAGTGTATATACCTATATAATTCATTGTGTGTGTACTAATGTTTAATAATAATAGTAATAATAATACACAAAAACGTGTACACACACGACGGCGACGACGACCTGCAAAGATTACATTTATCGTACATATTATATTTTATTATAATAATACTCCGACGACGCGTTTGGGAGGCCATTGTACCGTGCAATAAAAACAATAATGTTAACTTGTACAGATCGTCAGCTCGTCTGTTCGCGATTTTGATTCCTATACGAAGTGTATTTGACGAAACGTCGAATTTTATTCAATGTAAACAGTGCGTTGTATATTATGCTTATCGTGATAGTATATTACAGCAATACATATTATCTATATTTTATATGTTTCATGTTACATAGACGGTTTCATGATATAAAGATTATGTGTTCTAATAATTTGTGTGAACCGATAGCGACGATGGACATCGATCTGGCATAAAAATAATAATTTGTTGTTGGTTTTGATAAAGCTTGATTTTTACGCGGAGAAGGATTACTAACTGAAATGTTAAATTCTCATCAATTATAGAAATTTTACAATTTTTTAGCTACTGTATATATTATTTTACTTGTATTTATACATATACGTTTAGGTAGCTAAATATGCATATCTCAATATTATATTGTTGTATTTATTTTGAACTTTAATAATAATACAAAACTCTTAAAAATGGTACTGTATTTTATATTATAGATGTTTATGATATCATTTGAATGTTTAATTTGCTAGTAATTTATATTAAAAAAAAAATATTATTTGTATGTATACATATATATATAGGGCAACACAAATGTATTGCAATATTGTGAACTAAAATAAAGTTGTCTTTATTAACGGTATGTCGGTATATAGAGTATTGCGTATATAATATTATGTTTGCCCATTGTTCATATATTTATATGTTGGATATGGCCTTTAATCGAGGATAGTGAGTGAATAGCGCTGTTACAAATTTATACAAACAAACTATTCAGAATATACTTAGGTGTATAATACAATATAATGTATCTACCGCGTTTTCGAGTACTCCGAGCGTAATTACAGAAGGATAACCGATTAAACGTGAAAAAATAATAAAGATTGACTGTTGTCCAAACAGCTTGTATCTGATTTTATAATTGATTTAGAAATATTATAAAAAATTCACGTGTGGGGGCTACTGGGTCTAAAATTATAGACGTCTGCGTGCAGTAGATGTATATCGCACAATATTCGTGACAGAAAAAAATGTTCGCTTTATAGTTTATATATACTTTCATATTATGGTCCCAGTGTTCGTTTACCTATCTTCATATTACTATTTACTCGTACAGGTTAATGAATAGTAATAAACGTAAACATTGCAGTTGTTGCAAGATCCGTGAAGCTAGAGATTTATGCATATTTAGCAGGCATGCCTCTATGTATTTGCAGCATTACGGCAGCGGTCGAGCGGTGACACTTATTCAATGTTGTATTTGACCCCGGTACAACGCGTGCTGCTGGACACAATCGAGTTGATTTAATTAGATATCGAGAAGATAATAATATATTCAATTTTCCTTTAATAAAGGCGGTAATAATATTCGTGATAGTAACAATAATGTAAACAATAACACGTGCACGGACACCTGATACTCCGCTCATGTAGGTGCCTATCGTGTGCCCTTGACACATTGATTTCAGGTGATTATGTTACAAAACCACAAACATACAGTGCCCATCCCCGGAGGCTCGGCAACGCCCGCGGAATTTTGTTCGACTATAGGAAGCCTTTTTCAGACGAGTCCATTAAATTAAATTATACATTATAATCATGGTATTATTATACGGCGGTGACAATAATAATGCGTTCGGGTGTTTTATGAAACGATCGCAATTATAATATTGGTCGCAAATCTGGGCGAGACTTGGTGGTAAACAGATGAAAAGGTTATCAGCTTCGAGCGTAGGCTTTGCTCGTTACATTATTTAATTATTTAATTTTTATATTGAAGTCTCTCGCCGCTCGTCCTTGTCGATGGTGACGACTTCTGCCTATATTATATACACCATCGTTTCCGGCTGTATCCGCGAAGCTTCCTACCTGCTTTTAACAAACGAGTTACATATACATATACATATTTTAACTGGGTTATTACAATGCCGTTCCGAGGCTGGTTTGCAGAGTCGAGCTGATTTTGGTGTTAACCTTGAAAATCCCAAAAAAGTTAGCAGGGCTCAATAGAGTAATTTACTATAGGTAGGTACGTAACATAATAGGTCTACACTCTACGCTAATTGGCCGACTATTATACAGATATAGTGGGCATTCCATCACATATGACTTAAATTGTATAACTCCAGAAACATTATGTAGACCGTATTATACGATGTAAGTATTAATCTGAAAACTAATAAAACAGTGCCATTATTTCTAATAGTATTATTATTGATGGATATACATATAATTTAAAATTCAAATACAAGTGATTGACATTTTTCGAACATCACGGAGGTTACACAAATGCCATAAATATAAATCCTAAATTCAAAATCGTACCTATACAACCATATTTTTAGTGAAGCAATAGTAAAAATATGTCTTTTCCCTATTAATGGAAAATTTAAAGAAAATAATAATTAAATGAAATGAATTATTACTACTCTTACTACTGTTAAAGTAAGAATACACGATATTCAATTATGGAAAATAGAGCGTAAGTTTTTCAACTGTTGACCTCAGTCTTATTGTTTTTGGTGTAGAAGCGTTCGATGTACGTGTCTATAAGACACGGGACGTGGGTATTGCTTTTATTTAAAAATCCTTGAAATGAGGAGGTTATGAAATAATTCTAGCGAACAATAAAAAATATTAGAAAAAAAAAATTACGAGTGTTTCCTAAGGCAATATTCATTAAGTGCCTTGTATGAAGTATGAATTTATAAGAATTTAATTAATGAGAACAATAAACCCATAAAATTTGGAAATTGTATATGTGTCTACAATTCAATTATAATTACAAAATAATATCATATTCGACATAAGTCAATGCTTTTTTATGTTTCAAAGGAAAATAATATGTAATTTTAATTTTCACTGATCATAATTCATATTCTCGTCGATAGTATATAACTTACTCTCAAAGTCACATATAAGTTTTTTAAATGAAAATAAACCAGCTGATTTGTCTATTATAAAGAAGAGTGTACGCGTTACACACATGCATATCGAAATAGTGTTATGAAATCTGAAAAGTACCTAAGTACATTACGTGCATAATGGAAACAGAAATTTATATCTATTATATGAAAACTCGTATTCAACGTAAACCACTGCGATGAGCGAATGAGTCATTCGATACTGTCCACCAGGCACTAGCAGATTTTACCTTGTTTGTCCGTATATGGACGAACGACTCTCGTGCCGGGGGACACTTCTATACATGGCCGTAACCTTAAAAACCGCTAACGTTAATAATACTTAAGTATTACCCAGATATTTCATAGACAGGCAAACTAAAGATTCTCCCCCAAAATTCGGAAATTCTAACAATGTAATGTACGTGACATGTATTAATATTCTGGATGTCTGGAGGATAGGGAAATTATATTGCTATTGCCGAAAACATATACGATTAATCCGAACAACGCAATATTGTCCACGAACGGATGTACTCCACAACATCATATAATATATTTATTTATTATATATAATAGCCGAGTGCATCCGATGTCGTAATACGCGGTGCACCGACGGGGAAGTGTTGCGGTCCAATGCAGACGACTACTATTATGTTATTGTACACACGACCATGTGCCCTTGAAATCTACGCTAGTTTTTGGTCATGACACTGATGACGTGACTCACCGGGTACCGTGAATATTAAATTAATAAGGGTGAGAATTATATAATATTATTGTGTACCGAAAAATTAAAATGTAGATACTATACAGTGTGAATCGTGTTACTCGAACATCTCTGTGAGGCCGTCACATATTATCAATTATTTAAATGCAGTTTTTCGACTGTATACTTTAAAGATTTAAATTTAATGATATGCATTCCTCATAAATTACTGTTAAAAAACTGTAATGATATAGATTTATAGATTTTGAGACATAATATACTATACGCGTTTCCTATACAATCCTACCTATTATTATTGTACCTAGATAAAAACGCTTTCAAATTCGTATCGCAAGGCTTAAGCTATAACTGACGAGAAAAATAGAGTTAATTTGAAAATCTTATACTAATTAGTATTTATGCGTTTTAGTGCGAGTCTTCTCGAATCACCGAAATTTCAAGGTTGTACTTTGAATATTATCTGTTATAAACAAGTCTCCTAATAATTACCGACCAAATAGTATAACAGAACAATTAGTACTTATGACGACAATATAAATAGTTATGTTGGCTAAATAAAATCCTACTACACTCGTACACGGCACACTGTACGTAATATTACATAATAATATAATATTAGTATAATTCAACGTATAGAAAAAACCTTTTTGATCTGTAACGATCGCGTAATGGCTTGCAGCAACGTGGTATGGCCAATCCCTCTCGTTCGCCGAGAATAATCTAGTTAATTATTTGTACACATATCTACATATACGGCACATGTGCTATAAACATGGTTCTAAGACGAAAAGTTTTGCACAATATTGCAAGTGCAAATTTATCCCGGTGAATCTGACAGTAACAATAATAATATGTAATATAAAGTTGTAATTAATAAGGAATAATAAGGGTACTTATTGACTTATAAATAAAACGGAACTATTATTATAGATGTGTCTATAAAATAGATAAAATAGGGGGCTAGATAAAAAATATGCACTAGACATAGTTTATAATAGTCGTATCAATATACATAAAATAATCGTATACCCATATAGTTAAGTAATAAACCACCATAAAGACATAGACGCATAAAATATTCTAGGACATAGGCTGGTACTATTAGGCAGTTAGAGACTATAGGACTTCACATTTTTTCTTGTAAATTAACCATAATAAATGAAAGGAGTGTTTTTAAATATTATCTAAGGGTGGAGCTTTAGCCCACTCAGCCACCTCTCTATCTTGTATCCCGCCGCTTGGACTAGCACTCGTGACTCAGTAATAAAAACGAAAACAGGGTTCTGACGTCAGCGGTCGAACGAATAAAAGTAATTCATGTAATATTCAGGTGCATAAATTGAGTTGATGATGTGCATACTTTATAATTATAGATAGTTTACTATACGACGTACGACAAAAATACTATTATTACCTAATTCATTTTTCGCGGGGCAAGAGGGTCGGTTAAAAACTGCGAACCGTAATTTAGGGTGAAAGTATGGTCGTGTCAAAGCATACGTGTTTTAACTATAGTATTTCTTGTAATGTTTTTTTTATTTATATTTATTTTTTACCGCCGTCTTCGATAAATACGATGAACGACATTTATAAAATCCTATATCGCTGCGATTTCTAGTTGCAAACGAGCAATAACAATATTATTATTATTACTAAAGCTATTATAGTCGGTGCACATACATAAAATATAATATAATCGCAATCACGGATTAACCTCGTTGAACTTACACGCGGACGGATCACAAAGAGGGAAAGTCAGAGGCGGTGGTTGCTGCAGCGTTGACCGTGGCAATCGTCAATAAAAAAGTTCCCCTAAAATATTCAAGTAAATTTCCATGTATCAGTTGGCCCATTATAACCAGGCACCCAGCCTACATACTTTGCAAACAAATAGTATACCTTAGGGCTTAGACTATTTTCCAAGTCTCGTTTCTAGTGCGGCATCTCAAACGACACTCTTTCCTCACTATCTATAGGCATAATCCGTGTTAAGGAAATAATAAAGTCACGCTTAAATTCATAATATATATGTGGGTGATGTAGTAATGCTGATTGTTATCGCGTCCACTAGAAGACCCCGAAGATCGTCCCAATCTTCTATCTAGTCGTTTTTATATTACGCCAGTGTATAGATTCCATTTCTTATTCTCTTGCTTCTCCATCAACTCCGGCTACAAAATTCCTGTTATAACACTTTTACGGTAAACGTTTATTTTCTGTAATCAAATTCATTATTTGTAATAATCATTATTTAACGTGCAATTATTATTTAAATTGTCTAACCTGTAACTCTAAAAAAACCCTATAGGCTATAATAATATAACCATCGCATGTACCTATATCGTAGGGATTTCTCATCGCGAATGAACACAATAACAATATTGTTATTATCGTCCGGAGATATAAATCGGAATCACGGATTAACCCTGTTGAACTTATATACTAGGACCGTAGGGGGAAAGTAGATAGTTGACCTTGACAGTCGTATGTACCTTACTCTTTTTATATCACTCGTACAGCAGCGGCGAGGCATTCGCTAAGCGTCAAAACACTATAGTAATAATATGTCTATATGCTTGTACCTATGTACCCGACGAGGAGATAATATGACTACTTCTCTGTCGTCGAGGTTGTGTGAAAGTGGTCCCGGTGTGGAATTCGCTTGCGTCCCGTAAAAAAATCGTCGACAGACGAGCTTATAGGAGAAAAAAACGAATTAAATTTTTTCTATCGTAGTTATCCGCGACTGGTTTTCACTTTTAACGCATGCGGAGAAATCATTATTATTCCGTTCTCGATCTGGGTCAACACCAAAAATATGTTATATTATGTGCATATGCGCATATATGTCTCTTGTACGTAGGTACCTAATATATGTTTAATTTTGTGTACGATTCCGTGAGGGGGGAGGGAACAGGTATATATAACAATATTATTATGATGTATATATCTATCTTACGGACTACACAGGGCGAGTAAACGGTATCTACATTTGAAAACCCGCGCGCAATCGTTTGCCCCGTGGCCATAGATCGTAATAGCTATTCGTTTATCATAATAATTGTTATTACGCGAACGGTGGCCTGGGCACCGTTTGAAATAAAATCGTGCATAATTATTACATATTATAATATATGACTTGAAAACATAATATAATATTATATATAGGTATGGTTGATAATATAATCTAAACAGATATATAATAATAATAATATTATTATTATACGAGTATACATTTAGCTACCTGTTTTTATTGCAGCACTACGAGTACGTATATTCGTTTATCTTTTAAAAGCTCTCGTTAAGATAAAAAAGAAAATTTCGTTTCTCTATTTGACTATGGCGGTATAATCTTTAATCTTTATACTATTATATGGGTCCGTCTGCCCTGGAAAAACGTATAATAAAAAAAATATAAGTAATCGACCGCCCGCTATAATAATCCCATCACGTAGTATCGACCAAGCACTAAGTACAATATATTATTGTTATACATTTGGACGACCAAATAATTGTATCTTAACAACGAAAAAAACCAGATAGTTTGATGTCAACCACTATTCACCAAAAAAATCTGTATCCGGTTAAAACGGGTATTAGACTTATTTTTCGCAGACATTTAGGTGATTTTTTCTACCAGGTATACCTCGTTTATATATTACGTTCCTATTTAGTACTGTAGTGTATTTCCACAGCCAATAATTGCGTTAAAGACTATACTTGTATAATATTATTATATCATGTATACTATTTAGTATGATGAGCGTAATTCTTGAAGTACACTACAAGCTGCAGCTGTTGTATAATAATTTACTAAATTAATTAATTTATTAAATTACTGCGTATGAACAGTAAATAGGTACCTTTATTATAATATGTATACATTATGCAGATTGAACTTAATCGTGCGAATATAATATCATAATATGATAGTTTAAATTTTCGTTTTGACATAATTAATAAATATTTCAGGATTATTTTTAAACGTCCGTTGAATAATAATTAATAGTAACACATTATTTTATCACACCGATCTTGATTGATGATGTGTCAGTAACTCGTTCGATTTAGATTTGAATCGAATCGCAATTTGAATTTCTTTTGCAGGCCACACCTACGTGTTGGGCGTTAATATGTTAAAAATCGGATTACATTACTGTGCATCAAACATAATTAGAGGAATTTATTTGTCGCACCCATTGATGTACTCCTACAAAAAATGTGATCGTTGTTACTGTAGTGCAATCGTGTACTACGGTCGTGTTAGCTATCAAAGTGTATTTACATTTTAGAAGCATACAATTAATCTCATAATTTTAATTATGTTAAAATATATTTTTAAAGTGTAAATAATCTTATTTAAAACATTTAAAAATGCCTGTACCATTAATTTTGGTTAAAAATTAATAATTCAATTTTTGAATTTATAAAACCTTAAAAACATAAAAGGAATTATTTTTTATAAAATATGTTTTTTTTATTTTTGTATGCAATGCGTTGTAGTAAAATTATATTATGCCATATGGTATTAGGATCAACATATTTAAACGCAAGCAGCTTACCTAATACTTTTAAATTTAAATTTAAGCTCATCAACCGTATAATTACTGACTTAATAACAATATTAACATATATTTAATTATCTGTAAAATCTGGGAAATGGCATATTATATTGAAAGAATTCTAGTTAAACAATAATCAATTCCGCAATATTTTGAACATACTAAAGTGATAGTGAATTAATTTAAATTTAAAAGTAGGTACTATATAAATAATAAGAATGATGATACATTTTTTACAACAAAATTTAACCTTTAAATAACTAAGTTTATAGAAAAGGCCAAGGTTAGACAAGTTAATGAATTATTTAAAGCCACTTAAGTTAAATAAAAAAATAATTGACTTTAAATATAGTTGATTCATAATTGTATATTTTTAAATAATTTAGTCAAATTAAAAAAAAATATATCAACTCAAGTCGGCTTTTTGACTTCAGGGTGAAAATATTTCTTCTGAATGATAACACGAATATGTAAAAGTCATTAATTAAATCAAACTGGGAAACAATTTAAAATGAAGTATCTCATTAGTCGTTATTTAAGAACGTTAAGTTACTAAATTATAGCTAGATAACTTAATCTTAAATAATTAAATCAGTAAATATTTTCGCCCTGCGACTTGGAAATGGCCACCCATACTTATCAGAAGTAGTCGGTGAGTAATGAATTTATTTCGATAAATGAGATTAAAAAAATAATATGCTACCTACTGTTAAGCACGTGTGTAAACAGTAGGTGCGTAAAAATCCATAAAGATGTTCGAGTACGGAGAAACAAAATTTAGACTACGGGATTAATTATTGTTTTGTACCTACGTCATATTTATATTTTTTAAGACATTGTTCAGCAACTGTAGTCCTTATGTATGAAATATTAAAACGTATTTGCTCGTCAATCGTTGTTATATTATTATTATTGACTTAAATCCGAATCGGTAAACGTAAGCACACGAAAGCGGTACCTACGCTATGCTCTGCACACGATGCGTTCAGACCGTAAGAATGCGCACCACGTGGGAAGAGACCGCCAAAACGCCCATCGGTGATATCAGATTTTCGTCGACTTTATAATATAATGTAGTATAATAATATATATACATACAAATATTATTATTAACGACGCCCAATCCGGTGCGCCGACACGGACTTCGAGGCCTCGAAGCAATTAGCGATACCGTTTCGGGTACAGACGCCGATATATAGGTACATATATCTTATATAGTCACGGCGTACCGATTAATCATCGACGGATAGTCATTTTGTCGAAGACACCCTCCGACGAGCCGTCCGTCCGCGATACCTATGCCATGATTAAAATATTTAAATTCTAATTAAAAGTAGCATATCATTATAGGAGTGCTGGCTCCCGCATCAATATACTCATATCGTTAGGTGCTGCGTATAAAGTACAAAATTTCATTAAAATATTATAGAAAAACTGTTCCCGTAGTAAAGAGCCGAGAAATCTACTGCAATCAGGATGTAACTAAATTGTAACCATAACAGGAAGACTTTGAAGATTTGGTTTATCTTATTATATCACGTATGGAAAAGTTATCGAAGTTTGAAAAAACAAAAAATTACAATAATTTGGGGTACTAATAATAGGTAGGTTAGGTACGATCGTTCTCATCGTATTACGGTGAAAATGTCTTTTACTAGATATGATTTATAGGTTTTAAGCTCGTGTGGTTCTTTTTTACTTGAAACCGTTTTACCAAAACAATGTAAGGACGCGTGTTCTTGAATAGTATGTACAGGTGGATAGGGTACGAGTTGGTTATAATAGTGTGTTACTTAGTGGCGTAGCCAGGATTTTTAAAAGGGAAGGACAATAAAAAATATTAATAAATACAATTTCTATCGCTATAATATATCAATTACATATCATATATTCATGTTATCATGTATGATAAAATAATATTATTCTACTGTCCAACTGTTGGATTCGCACATTCGATTATTTGGTGAGTGTCGGTGGGCGAGTTCTACATTAATATATTATTATTATATCAAAGTGTATAGAACATGCATATAAATAGCCAATAGGCACACCTTGTCTGTTTGATATCCAATAACAGTTATTGCATTATTGATTATTGCATCTGGATTGGAAAAGTGTATAATGTTATAAAGATACCTACCTAATATATATCATACCTGCTGTGTTATAAGGAGGTATGTTAAGTATAATAATTTGTATTGAAATCCGATTGTTCGTGCGTTTAAAGACATGTATAACATATAGGACATTATTATTTCAATAATTTCGTCAACAATAAACTTAAAGTTTTCAATCGTTATCGTTGTCCAGACAATATGTGGGCTTCATCTACAGTTTATAATAATGTTATTATCATTTATCAAATATTATTTATAAAATCCCGCCATAATAATGAGTTGTGCTCGATGTTTATGAACTCATAATGCACTTCAACTGATTCAAGCTAATAGTTAATACTGGTTATGTTTGTATGTTTTTATTAGCATTATTATATAAATGGGTACAATTATTTCTTTACTTATTCCTGATTTAATTATTTACAGTAACGTTAATAAATTATAAAAATTTTAATTTCAAGCACACACTAATATAACTTTTCAATTATAAGCTACAGATGAATGATTCATGCAAAATAATAATAGACAGTAGATTAACATATACTATTTGCAATCGAGTTTGTATGCACACTGTCAATTACCTAAAAATTTAAAAAATAATGGGTATCAATTACATTTTTAAAATCAATACTAGCTATTATAACTGTAATATCTCATTAAATATATGGGGTAAGAAACTATATTATACTTATTAGTTATTACTTGCTTTAACATTTATGTAACATGACGTATCAGTTTGAGTAAGACTATAGTAGTTTCAGTAAACATACAATTTACTATTCAAATTTATAGCACGTTACACAATTTAAAAAAAATATATTTACTAAATAATCATGGGGAAATATCTGATATATATATTATAATAGTGATATCATTATTAAATATCCAAGGTCGTTTTGTGGATGTCATATTATAAAGCTTAATATGAATTATGAAAGACGTTCATTTTGGATGATTTTATCTAACTATGTTATCGTCAATACAAGCGGTAGGTACTGATTTTTTTTTCACTCGTCATGCACTGACACAATGAATAATATTAAGATTCAAATGGCCGAATTTCGAAGTAATAAACTCAAGCGTCTAAAGTTAAACTAAATCTTGGCACATGGTTGAATAAATAATATAGACAAAACTATAAACGTTATTCAGTACACTGTGGATAATATTTACTTATAAGTTTATTTAAGTTTTATTGTTGTTCACTATATAGATTACAACAAGCTAAAAAGTAGAAGGCATGTAGATGATAATACCTGACGATAGTCGAAAATTATGCGTTTAGTTTACAGTTCACTAGAGTTTTTAAATTACGTGTTCAGATTTATATCTCATGAAATCATATCAAATCTCAAACTAGTTTAAAAAGTGTATCTTTTTATAAGCATATATTATATACCTACTCATTGCGGTTATAAGATAATGGCAGAGAGTTATACGCGCATGTTATACACTTATACGTGTTTAAAAATACCTTGGCCTATTGGCAATTTTTTAACATTGACCGATTTTTATCGTGGAAAATAATCTTTTCAAGATATTAATATTACTATTATTATAAACCATCATCATTCATCATCTATATTATGGTAAATCAACAAACCTCCTTTGGCGTTTTTACTTGTCAATATTGTAAGACAATGTGTTTTAATAAAATATATACATAATAACATTAATAACTAACAACTACAACAAGAACAAACTTTAAATAATCTATAAATTAATATTTTTTTATTTCTATTCAGATTTCCGTTAAACATTACATAATATATTATACTCTTAAGTGTGATAGTACATTTATAAAAAATACTTAATGTAATGAAAATCATAGGTACCACTCAAGTTGCTAACATTCCAAAATAATATTATTTAAATGTTTTTTTGAAGGAAGTAATAACATACACAATACACATATATTTAAATACATGTATATAGAACTATAGATGTTATGCAATTTTGGCTTTAGTTTATTATGTAAATATGGCTTTTATAAAAAAAAGAATGTTTGAAAACGTAACTTAGAGTTTAAATTATGGTTTAAGAGTATTATCATCTTCGTGCTTAATATGATTACTATAATTTTCAAGATTCTAAGGTATTAATTAAAACAATATTATTAACTATAATACAAGTTAAATCAATAGTTTGTGTATACAAAATAAAACATATTTTTAACTAATGAAAAGCTTAAATTCTGGTTGAAGGGTATTACCTCCAATCTCCATACCTACTTAATGTCTTCATAATAATTACTTACTAATCGTAAGAATCTATATTAAGTATCAAATAGAACAATTATAATAGCACAATTTAATTCACTTGTGAGCGAATTGAACGAATGGCGCATAACACGTGCTTGAAATGAAAAATATAAACCTAAATGTTTTATGAATTTAAAATAACAAAAAATTAGTTTTTTGGTATTAAATCCCAAAAAAAAAATCAAGTCAAATCGGCCGGTTTCCGGTTGTCAATGAACGCCTTCGCAAAATATAATGCGCAAGCAGCTAGACATAATATTATAATAGCTGACAATAGTAAAATCGTCTAAAACCTGTTTTGATACGCTTTAAACATTCTTAAATTTGTACCTGTGATATTTCCACCGGTCCTCGGGCCACACGTGTCAACGCGTAACGTCATAAAGTAAAGATTTTGATTAATATAATATTATGTTAAATATGAGTAAAAGTAGCTGCAAGTGTCTATATAGTATAATAAATTACATATTTTGATATAAAAATATACATGTAGGTAAACCTAACTAATGCACACATAACTTTCGTTTATGTACAATTATCGCCAAATTTTGCGCTACTTTATCAACCGTAATTTAAGTAAACCACCGTCATAATTTTTAACGCCATAACTTTTTTACTGCAGCCGTCGTGGCGAGAAAAATATTACACAACATTCAAAACATTCACAGAAATACTAACTAGCGACTAACGTTATACGCATGGACAATCGTTTTTCAATCGCATCTTAAAGGTCACTGTAGAGTGGAGTTTACCCATCGTCAAATTCACCTGTAATGTTTTAAATAATATACAAACAGTGTCAAAATCGATTTAAATGTGTGTAGTTTATACAGCAAATGAATAACATAATACAATACTATCCATATTATACTAGTTATTAAAGTACTTAATGTATAGTCACAGTCATACCTATTTCATTTTACGGTCAAATGTGTTTAAATGTCACAATCATGAATCAATTATATTCAGCATTGTACGGTTTGCTTACCAATGTATATGCCTAGGTCATTTTAATAGATAATACCCACCTGTATATGCAGTCATTTTTGTGTATTTAAATAATCAAACTTGAAAATCTAGTGTTCTATTTTGCCTGCCTGATCATCGTATCTTAATGAATGATCATACATATACATAGTTTTGTATGCGTTCTCACACTCTAGTAATTCACTGCGACTGTTTAAAATATATGTATTTATTAAAAAAAAAAAAAAAACAATCGATCGCAAAAAACCTACCGTGGAACTTAAATATAATACATAATATATATATATGTATTACATATACTATATAGGTACCTATAATAATATTATAATGGTTTCACAATAATACACGTCACACGATGAACGGGTGCCGCTGTTGCACAACGCGTGAACGTTATGATTTATACGGAAGTAATCGTGTGGTATAATAATTATAACATGTATAAAACCAATTTGAAACGGTAAAGAAATAAAAAGCACTGTTTAACGTACTTAAGGTTCTCCTATTGGCAGCAGTTTTAGACGTTTCGAATTTTGGACCAATATTACTTATTATAGAGACGCGTGTTTTACATTTATCTTCGATCTATCGACTATCATATATAGGTGCTATCTCCGCGCGTCTACATATTATTATGTATCTTTATTAATGAATAATACACGTGCGCATACCCATACTGTAATTTTCCAATCGTGAAAGTCTTATTTCTGTAGTGTGGTGTGGACGAACGAGGCCGCACCTATCACACTCGATATATTTTAGGTATAGGCGATATAGTTTTCCAATCGGAGATCAGAGTCGTCGTCGTCGGTAGCTGCAGCGGACACCCGTCAATTCGTATTAAGGCCTATATAATTGATAACCGGTTCGTTAGATTTAGATGCACTCATTATAATATTATTATACATGTATAGTATTATAATTATTTCTATACGCCTAATACACAATGGGGGAACGTCCTGCTTTATATAGGCCTAGCACGTGGCCGCCGTCGTCTTAAGTATGCGAGGAATTTTTTACATATTATATGACCAGAGCGGCTGTTTGTTTTTAGGTCATGTACAAAGACCACAATAATAATATCATCGTCATTCTTTTATATCTCTGTATAAAATCAATGTTTTCAATGACGTGAAACATGTACGGTATGTATCTCCTAATTTTTTCCTCGATCTCGTTTTGTATTTTTATTGCATTTCAAGCGGAAATATACCAGCTATTGTGATCGTTGTCGGATGAATACATTTTTGTGAATAAATTTGATTAAGATGCATATTATGTGAGTAGTGAACACGCTGAACATATTATCGGTAACACTGAAATAAAAAGTGTCACGATCCCTTCAATACATAAATTGTATAATTTATACTTACTGTCTTAAAATTAATATCCATTTAGTTCGTTAAACCAAACATATTACAGTAGCGTTTTTATTCGTAATGCATATGTTCTGTTATATTATGTGACAAAAAACAATATTACATTAGATACTTAAAAATATAATGCAAAACAGTCGTGATTTGTAAATTAAATCAAATGAAATTAGAGTGGAAACATTACTATACATATCCTATAGTATCGTACAAACAAACTTTATTTTAATTTCAATGCAAGTTGTTACTCACTATAACTGAACGCCGCCCCAAAGAGGATAATAATATTATGTGGTACCTATATTATCGCTTTGTGTGTTGCTCTCATATATAATAATGTATAGTCTGTGCGATCACAGTCGGGAGAAATATGGTTGTTGGGAACTACAGCTGACTCTGCATGGGGTTAATCTTCCACGACAATAAAAGTCTGTCGGTGTATGTCAAAAACGTCGTTCTAGTATTGTGGGTCTTAGACGCAAACAAATTAATGATAAAAACACGGGCGTACATCTTATATAATTTATATATTATATATTACACATATTAAAAATCTATGTAAATACTAAATAGTTATTTTTCTTTGAATTATTCTCTGAATTATCTTACAGTATTATTTACGACTTCCGATTATTTAATCTCTCAAACCAAAAAAAAAAATTAATGTTTATATCACGTTGGCTTGATAATAAATTAGAATTACGCGTTTTACGGCGTTTGCCTGCTAGACAATTTTTATTGTACCTATACTACAACTGTTTGTTTCGAAAATGTAGGTTCAATATCTCAACTTTATGGTTAACCGTTTTTACTTTTTATACTTAAATTATAATATTACACTATACGAAACGCTAATATACCTTGATAATTTATTACATATTTTTAACTAACTATTGGATAACTAACTTGTAAATTGTAATATACGTACCCACATTGGATGTTCATGTTATTTCAATTTAAATTAATATGATACACTTGGTATAGGTACGGTAAAACTTTACGAATATTGACTTTGAAATGTTTCGACTAAAATAGGTTTTGTCCATTTTAATTATATTATTTGTATATTCGATTGCATATAGGCGCCTGCATACATTTATCTATGGAAGGGGCAAGTTTTTTAATACATAATAATACATACGATACAATATTCGCTAATTTGGCTTGACGGGATTTTTTATAATGGTAACCCTCTTTTCTTTCATGCAACCTTCAATTCGTTATTTAGTAATTTATTATAGTTTATTCAATAAAAAAAAAACTCGACCAACCCGGGAGGAGCTAATTCTCTAGCCTCCCTATCTGGGTGCATGTGTCCTATTGAATGTAGTAATATTCCCTAACATAAAAACATTTTCCATTTGCATTTATTGTATTATATTAATAAAATAATGCCAACAAGTAATGTTGATGTAAAAATAAAACTTGTTAGTTGGATTGAATCAAATGTTGTTGCTTTAAATTAGCTCTGATTTGGAGTGGACGTTTGTGATAGTTTATCATTTATAATATAAAATTAATTAATCACGTTATACAGTTTTGTTTATTTTACATTAAAATCAAAGTGTATAGTTCATTTTAGTATATGTAATACATTCCTTAAATGTTTTCACAAATTCTATAACATACAAATTAAAGAGTTTGTATAGTTTGTAATTATAATATATTATGTACTTCAATTGGCTGAAGATGTTAAAAAAACGTATTATTAATAGTATTACGTTTAACTGAAGTTATATAATACATATTTAATAATAAAAGAATTTAAAAAAATTATTTCACAGGTTTTTAGAACCATAATAGAACGATGTACCTATTGTACCTACTTATTAAAGTTGTCGAACTAATTTCTTGATTCTCACGTTGTTCCTAACCAGGCAAATTGATATTTACATAGTTATTATTATATTTTATACTTGACTAATATGAAAACCAAACATCATTTCCAAACAGTTTATTAAGTACCTATTAATTATTGAAGAACAAAGCAAAAATTTCACTCTTTAGTCTTTAATAATCTTAACATTTTGGATATTACATAAATTGAATCCACAAGCCTCAATTACTGTTACTGCAGTAGTTCAGCTACTATACTCGTACATCGTAATACTAGGGAATTAAGTAATTTCTGTGTTTTATTTTTCTACAAACAATAAAAAGGCAATTATCATTGTTAAAATGTCATCCGTATAAGTTCTATTAGAATTTAATTACAGAATAGAAAAAAAAAGAATCTACTATTTTGCAATAAAATCGAAGACGTGGTATAATACGTGTGTGGTCGATGGTGACCCCAAGAGGTCATGTTGCGTGTGTTTCTATACACTTTGATTTGTTTTTAATAACATTTGTTATTAAAACGTCGGAAAAAGTCAACGGAATAAAAATAAGAAATTGAACCCGTTCCCCAAAATTAATACCTCATTTGTCTCGCAGAAAATACAAATATCCTTTGTCTTGTGCCGCTGACCTCAGGCGTGTAACAATACATCTGTCATCGAATGTGTGTCCTTCGTATATGATTTATGTGTTGTCTCACTGTAATCCAAAAATTCAATAAGCAAAACTATTGTAATAATATCTTTTCATAACAATTGTCACACACGACACATTCGTAAAACTGCATTTTTACAATGTAGGAAAATATATATTATTACCTACCCTGGAATATATAAATACAAATAATGTGACAACAATAAAGTCGTGAATATTAAATAACATTATTTTACGGTTTTAAGGTCTAATAAATAAATTATAGGTATATGCAGAAATAAGTGTTTCAACAAATATTTTACAAACTGAAAAAGTTAGATTATTATACCTATAGTACCTACTAAACTACCTGAAGTCATATCTAGCTTAGACTTATATTGTGGATTTTTTAACAGTTTTGTGTTAGGTATAAATATAGGGCAAACCACAATTTTTCATTATGTTTCTTCTTTGCAGTATAATAAATTCATAAAATGAAATGCTTGTTCTAATTTAAATTATTTGATTTTATTATTTACTTTTGTTTTTCTTAGATTATTACGAAAATACAAATATTCATAATTTTATAAAATGCATTTACTTAAATAATTATATACTAAAAATGTGTAGGTTGTTAGGTAAAATAAGATAAATTAAAAACAGACACTCTTAATACTTACTTTTTTGATGATATAAAAATTATAATATTTAAAATGTATAATATTATTTTAGATTTCACTATCTGGTAATTTATGTATTATAAAAAAATAAATTCATTACAGTACAGGAATTTTAACGCATCGTTATGAAAATGTGCATTTATTGCCTATTTATTACGCCGTCGCTATTTGATACGAATTTTGTATAATACTTATTATATAAATTATGCACCTATGTCTTAGTCCTATTTCTAGTTAATTGTGGAGTTTTAATAACTTTTGGTTAGAATCTAATAAAAAAAATGTCGCCCGTGTATATTATAAGCAGCATGCTATAGGTACTTCATATTTTTCGTATGCAAAGAAAAATTATGGAATCATAGATATGTTTTTGGTATAGTGTAGTATCCAGTAATAGATATGCTACGTTTATTAACGAATATAATTTAATTGTTTTTATTGTTGATTTGCATTTATATGGTAAAAAACAAAGCGTTACAAAAATTGGTTATAAAAAAAGTTGTATCCAATCCAAAAACATCTATACTAAAAAAAATATAAGTAAGGTATATTATATATTTTGGTAAAAACACTGAAAGCTATAGTTTATGGTTGAAAGTAGGCAATCATGAAAACAATTTAAATTTTAAGTTATCCCAAAACCTAGGTGATTTGATTGTTTATATTTTACCGAGATACTGGGAATTTTGAGCGCACAAAGTTCGAACTGTTTACTGAGAATCGAATAATTATTATTAATTTTAAATAATTTACAGGCATTATTACACTTTGAACTATAATTTCTTTGCTACGCACGAAGATTCATGTACCTATATTTAATGAGTCTTGTCATAATACCGAGTTGTTATTTAAAACACCGCTCAAAAGTTATTTCATAGTAAATTAAGAAAATGTAGAATCTTATTCGTATACTATTATGTATTAACATTGAAACTAAACTTCTTTAATACGCGTTGAAAAAATACGTTTAAGAAAAGAAATTGCGTGCCATAGGTATAGAATATAATTATTGTACGCACCGTAATAATAATTACACGTTTAATCTCATTGTGTCGAAGGAAAAAAAACTTGTGTAAAGAAAAAAAAAACACTACCTACTCATTCGCACGTGAACAGAGCATCAACTGTAATTATTACTGCCCCTCGACTACCATTTGATAATTACCTTTTAAGCGAGCGTATTACGGTTGCTCGCCGCCAATCGTTGAACATCGTTTTGCTAAACGTTACAATGTCGCACATACATCTAGTGTACCTATGCCTGCACTTTAAAACGATCTTTACGTCGTCATTTGCCGTCATTACTTTTATTAAGAAAAATTGTTCCGCCTACAGTGGACAGTGTGATGCGATTACGTCTTCATTAACGTCCCCATTGGATTTTAATCTGCTGTAATCTCGATTATAAAACAATAGACATTAGTGTCAACTTAAAAACAAAACAATTCAATATGAAAACCTATACCAGTCATTTAACACGTAAATATATAATAACCATAAGAGATTTAACATACATTTTTTGGGTCTATATATACTGAACATGTAAACAGCGTCCAGCTGTAACAAGTTTTAACATACACATTCAATTTTCATGAAAATAATAATGGCGGAAACAATAATACTGAATTAATCGTCTTTCGTAGCAATACTCATATAATTATTTACAATTTTTGGAAATTCACCATTGATGCGAACTTACTTCGCCGTCCGCTATTATCTACCAATTGATGATTATCGAAGTAACTTCCTCGTATTATAATATTTTTAAAATTTTAAACCACTATCAGAATCTGGTGACATCATTTTTTTTCGGACATTTATTCATTATCATATTTTATCTTAAAAACCACCTCGAAATAACGCTGGTCCGTTAAGCGAAATCAACTTTGTCAGAATGATATGGGTATACCTAACATAAGTAAACATCATAAACTGTCTAAAATACCAAAAAAGGATATTAGTATAGTTACCTAACACATATTATGCAGTCGGTTCATTATTTGTACTCTCGTGTATGTATTGTGCGTAATTATTATGAGTACCTACTATGCCTATATTTTACTCTTTTCACCCAAAATGTAATATAACGGATTCACGTGTCCGATGTATGCCTCGTGTGCCTTGGATAAGAAGAGTTATTATTTTTGTTCGTATTTACACGAGGACAAACACCGTTCCGGCATTAACGGCCCGGAACATTTCTTATGTATACTCACCACCCGCCGCGTATGGTTCACTACTCGTCTATTCGTATAATATATACAATAGTGGTATATAATATAGTAATATATATATTTAAATAAAATATAATGATATATATGTATATATCATATATAGTGACACTGGGCTAAATTAAACCGTCCAATGTTTCAGATGACTGAAGTGACGAGCAGGACCGTCGGTTTCAGAACATCTGCCGACGGCGACAGGAAAGCCTTGTCCGTGAGAAGATATGAGGCCAAACCTCCGGAAAATTTGGAACTGGTAAGTCACACGCATAATCAGTCAATAGTACGACGAAGACGACAATAATAGATGTCGACCGTCTTCTATTTTAATACATAATTACAGGGTGAGATTGGGTTAGGTTAGGCTGACCTAGCGTAACCCAGCCCTGTGTTTAAACCTATATACATGTAAAACATATGAAATAGTTATACTTTTCAAGTTAAATAGCAAAAACCTAAACGCAGGCACGAGATGTGAGACCATACCTTTCGAAAGCACAAAACTCCCATAAACAAATATATCTATTCAGAATTTTAAATTAGTTTTAAATATTTACAACAGTTAACGTATTTTTATTGATAACTAATTACGTTTTCTTTTCAACTTTTTTATTAAATGAGTGGCTTAATAACATTATTATATATTGATAGAGGAGGTAATTTAATAAATGACGACTACCAACGATTGAAAAACTTGAGTGCCTATCCTTTCCTAATTTTTATTTTTTATTACTGTACTCATAATGGTATATAATAATAAATAACATTTATTCAAAATAAATGATAAAAGTATCATACAGTTCTATATTTATTGCTATCATGATTATTTATCACCAATTTCTTTGATTTTAATTGAATTTTTGATTTTGCCCTTAAAATAAACTGCTCACCATGTGAAATAATGGAGACTATCCAGAGTGTCTAAATTGTATAGGTATACTCTTAACGATTTCAAAAATACTTTTATAAAGTGTTGTTGGATTTCTTTAGGGAAATTTCAGGTGATATGACATTTATAACCTGAGGGCTGAGACAAAATATGGAATCCCTATAAAGTATTATTAGGTCATAATTTGAATAATATGTCATTTTCACCGTATAAATACATGTGGTTTGTAGTGTCATAACATTCTCCAAGATAACATGTCCAAATGCTTAACCCGTATAAACACATCGGCTTATTGTTTGTACACTTTCTAGTTGTTCAAAATATTATTCACGTTTGTAACATAGCAAATATTTTATTGTATAGCCTATATTTAAATTTTTTTATTACATTCCGCGCGTACTTAATATTATATACCTAGCCTATAGAGTATTTTATAATATTAATTTACTGTATGTCTAAATGTTTATATTGTTTTAAGTACGTCCCCGGTACCTACCTGTTACATCAAAGTTCCCTGACTGTTGCGCGTACAATAATGTATTTTATTGAACAGCATTAGACACCATTGTGCATATTATATTGTATAAGTACTTAATTAACATAATTTACCATATCGTACGTATAGTAATAAAACCCGTATAATGGTATGACACGTAAATTCTTACAAAAAATAACTGGGTACCTCTATAACCATATTCTATGACAATTAGTATAGTCGTACAAGTTAATTTAAAAAAAAATATGAACATATACTACTTTAAGCGTTGGGCAGGCCACTGGGTTTTGGGTGAGCACTGGGACGGGCATGTAAACGATGGATTTTTCTCTCGAAAGCGTCCTGGGTGCAGTTTTTCTGATTGTTTAAAAATATATAATTACATTTTTTTTTAATTTGAAAGTTGTTAAAGTTGACGACGAGGAAACATATAGCCAATTAACATCAATTGATATTCCATGTTAATCGTGACAAAATATTTTTAAGTAGCTTATATTTGCATAGCTATATATAATTAATAACTTTAAATATACTGAACTTCAAAAATCTCGCAAACAATACGATTGTAAAAAACTAAAAATTTTTTACAATAAAAAGTGTGTTCCATTATTATTGTAACGACTGTCCGAGAACATAGTGATATAAAAAAATACACATTTTCAGATTATAATTTTAAAAAAAATTTCTTATAAATGTGATTGGATAGCAATTAATTTTTCGAACGTTTATAGAGTTTAACTTCCCGCGTTAGTAACCAGAGCCTTGCAGTTATTCGAAATTTAGATCGTAAACTTAAACGCTCTGAATATATATTATATTATTATGCTGCGTAGGTGTTTTCAAAAATCCATCGGCAGCTTGGGGTGAATGTATACTGTCGTGCGTGTAGTTAATGCTGGAATTTAGTTTAGTTTTCCATTTACATATGCGACATATTACCTATATTATTATTATAGGTGGGTATTAAAATTTTAAACCGCCCATAGATGCGTTGTAGTTGGACCCACGTCGACCTTTATGCTCGCGGTGACTCGTTTCTCAATCAACGGGTCAGATATCGCCATAGACATGTAATATATTATAAGCTACAGACACCGCGTAGCGTTTAGTATACCGGAATCCCGAGTTTCCGGTTGTGCATGAATACATGGTAGCGACCGGTTAGGTGTATAATACCTATACAATATGCTCGTATATATTATAGTAAATAGTGTCGATATCGTGGCGTGTAAGTAGGTATATTATACAGAGCGATTCGCCAAGCGGTGTTCACCCCCATTTTTCTCTCTCAAATAATGAGTCCATGGAAACTCTGATTTTAGAACTTTTAAATATACTCCAGGGCTATATTTTTAAATTCTTAGAATTTTCACACCAATTAAATGGTGATCTGTGGTTATAAAAACTACCTTTTTTTCAAATATGAATCATCCTTTTGTTCCTATGCATTTTTAATTAAATGACTTTTTTTTTTAAATCGAAATTCGAACTAGTAGTTTTTGAGTTATTTAACTTAGTGTATTAAAGATAATAAGTTCATAGTCCACGATAATGGGTCTAAAAGATGTGATTTTGTTTATATCAAATTAGAAATCATAAAATTATGTTATAAGTTGTTAGACGTTAACAATACAATTATAAAATAATACAGGATTACATTTAACAATGTAAAAATCACTAAAAACAAAATCTATGAATATTGAATAACCATGATTACAGCATTGTAGCATATGTCAAAATTATTCAAAAAATGTCATAACACTATTTTATTTTAAAAAAAAATGTTTAGCTATTCACTTTGAATATATCACTTGAAAAAAAATGAGAAAAATGTATCTTTCCTGGTAATAGATCGGTACCCGTACGTTGTCCATACATATATAGATAATCGTCTTGGTAGGTCACATAGCTGATACTTACTAAACAAATAACAACAAAAAAAATTGTATTAAAAGAAAAATGGATATTAACTGGCTTGCCACTTAGTGAATCACCCTGTATGGTTTAATCCTAATACTTATTACGGTGTAAATGAACGATTAAAAAAAAAATCGATCTGACCTCGAAACCTCGGCTCATGGAAAATACGGAAAAACAAAATTACGTGAATAAGGTACCTATAGTATTATTAATATTATGGGATGCACTCGCGAGTGATGTGAATTGAGTGAGTTGATTGCGTTACGCCAGCACCCATTTTTTTTCTCATCGGCACGCGTTTCCGTAAAACTGAAACAAAAACCGTGATAAAATAAAAACCCTACGAAATCGTAGTTCATCCGCAGCCGGTGAAAAGTGAATGAGCGCCGTGTTGGACCCATGTGCATGTATTATAGGTAGAAACTAGAAAGTGGAAGTGCGCGAGCGCTCGAGTCGGATGGAACGCGCGCGCGGTAGAGGAGGATGCCGCTACGGCCACGGTACTCTGCGCAGTCTGTCCGTCCGTCGGCTAACCCGTCGCTCGCGCGTTGGCGGCAAAATAATCGCGTCCGACCCCTCTGTCGTTGTCGTCGTAGTCGTCGGTGTGTGTGTGTGGTGTCAAGCGGCGGTCAAATCGTCGTCGTACTTTTTTTTATGTGTTTCACATTTTTTAATATCGTCCCAAAACGTTCTTTACTACATTATATAATAACATAACACAATAATTTAATCGTTTATTATATGCACACCTCCCACGTGATGTGCTGTTACGACCGTTATATTATGGATTATCGCCGGTAAATCGTTGGTTGGGCTTACAAACCAAACACATAGCCCATAATATATATTTTGTTTATACGTCTTTCGAATGGTAGTCATACTTATTGTGCCTGTGCCTACATCGCCCGATAATGGGGCTGGGAGGTACGGCAGAGTTGTCGACCCGGCCAAGAGCCCCGGTGACAGGTCCACCTCGACCACGTCCATATCGTTCGTGTCGTCTGATAACTCGTCGTATTGTTTTTCGCAGGTCGATCCGGACAATCTGATTGCTACCACCAAAGAAGGTAAGACCGATATTATGATTATATTATTATTGTTCTTTAGTCATTTTAATTAATTAATAATATTTTATACATAAACATGCATCGTATCCGATAATATAATATTGCCATATTGGGGACCTATATTATAATATCTGCAAGTAGTATATATACAGTATATAAACACATGTCAGAGGAGTTTACTACTTATACTAACCGTTCGTGAGGGTTAGGCTCTGCGAAAATTCTCGTAAGCTTATGACCCGCCCTTTATAACTCTGAATTATTATACCGTATCAGTATTTCGTCGAACTCCAGTAATATACAATAATTGTATTCAGAGAGACTATTATAGTGCAATACTTTGATTATACATTTCGGAAAAATACGATCGAAAGAAATATTTCCTATAAAACAAGAATTTATAAGTGTGTATCGTTAAAATTGTATATAATATATTTTGCATTAAAAATAAATATGCCTACTCTGTTCTTAAAATATGTGATTCATATGATGTGTTTAAAACATTTTAAATTTCTTTATTCTCTATGCGTAAAAACTAAAAACGAATCCCACGCTAGATTTAGTTTAGAGTATATAATATAATGGCATAATATAATATTCTATAGTATTAAACTAAAACTTGTATACTTACGGATTTTATTACACTATGATTTCAAGCTAATATTGGTCTCGAAGTGTTTATTTCAATGCGTATTTCAGATCGTAAGAACATTTTAACTATTCATTGTAATTATTGAGAGCAATGATGTTCACATTTTCTACTAATTTTTATTTTTTTTTAAATTCAATTAAGACATGTACTAGAAACATCTGCGTTTAACCGTGAACATAATTAACGTTGAACTCGTTAATGTAAGTGCGTTTCTCAGTGGGTAACTACCTATACACATCTGCACATACATATAAGTAATATACAGAACTGGCCACGAATGACCATTACAAATCGCAATAAATAGAACGTCAATAAATCTAAATGCTGTGGTCAATTATTCAAGTTTTTGCCTTGTGTGGAATGTTAGTGTCATTAGTGCAAAAATGTTTATTTTTAAATTTGCATACCCGTCAAAAAAGCAGCCTCAACCACACGTTTTGATCGATTGTGATAGCATAGATTTACAGATCACAATGTATAGGTGCATATACTATACACCACCAACATGCCTTAAATCAAATAAAAATATTTTCAACCAGTTCGATATTGCGTGTCTGACGCAAACCCATTGGACTTTAGAAATCGTTTCACGTACACGAATTCATTATGCTGGCGTCAGTACATCATATCGATAAACGATTTTCGAAATAATAATAATGTTCTTTGCACATCCGTGACACGAGATGAATAATAAACATTTTTAAAACAAGAGAAAACGCGAAATACGATCCCAAAATCTATACGATTATTCTACTATGAATATGGTAATTTTTAACCATAGATATTTACGATACCTTCACATCAAAGTTTCGTTGAACTCGCAAAAAGAACTGTAATAAAATGAACTCATAAAATTATACAGTGTCCAGTATGGCGTACAATTGTTACTGAATAAGATTAAATAATGAAACTACACTTAACATAAATCTTGTCCCTAAAATAAAATAATAGGTCTAATCCAATTTATAACAGTGCTCAAATAGATGCTCTTAAATATATGTACGACGAAATTAGTAAAAACGTAGTATGTATTATTTACATACAACACAATATTACATCAGTCGCCGAGTAGGTACAAATTGTCTTGTTCTGAGGCTTAAATATAATACATGTACGAGTGTAACTGTAAAAGCTATAAATATTTTAACTTCACTCTAATAATAGTTAGGTAGATACCTAGGTTTAATAACTGTCATTGAAAAACTGACTAACTCTTGCAATTTACTAGAAATTATAACTAAAATCAAATACCGTTCAATACAAATACCATCCATGATCCATACAAGTTGATAAGTCACTGGAAACGAGTAATTTAAATAAATAATTATATTTGGTATATTATTTAACTTAGCTGTTGATTCCAATCGATATATTTGTGAATTCTTGTGCAATATTTTAACCTATAATTAATAATATTAATTACTCATATATAGTATCATGTATTATGTAGTTGAATGAATGTTTACCTCTACTCTCCAATTTCTAATATATGGACGTATAGTATGTTTTTCTTAAATGTTAACAATACAATAATACATTTTTATTGTATATTATGAAGTTGTATGTTTACTTATACTGAGCAAGAATAATATTTTACACAAAATTAAGTAGGTTAAACAATAACATGAATACGAATTGTCATATTCCATATAATACCATAATATCAGTATAATAATTAATGTTGGATGACATCACTACGTTTTGTCACCAAGTATGCATTAGTAAAATATACATGTATCCATCAGACTTTCAATTTTAAAATTTTGTATTCTAACCGATTATTTGTGATTTATAATAATTGCATCATACAAAATAAACAGCTTTAAAAATGTAAGTCATTTTCAAACTCATATAGGAAGGTTATATAGTTACAAGTATTACAAATAAATAATATTACTTAGAATTAAATTATCTATTTAATAAATTAATTAAAAAATGTAGAGCTCAGCTTTTTTACACATTATATTAATAAAATGTATACACCTATAACCTACTCTTCGATAATCATGCTGTAGTTGACTAAATCAATGCATTTGTTCGATCTGAAAATAAAGTAAAAATTGTAGGTAGCCAAGTGAAACTCAAATAAATTCAATATTTTCCCGGACGAATAAGCACACCATTACAAAATAAAATATGATTAGCCAATAATTGATTAAAAAAAATATGGGTATCAAATCTCACTGACCTAACGCCAGTTACTAAAACTGGGTGTTGGTGGTTTTATGGAGATTAAACGTCTGTGGCTTGGAATCAATATAATAGATCACCGTACCTTGACGATTATTATATCTTAAAACATAAGATAAACCTACACCAATTATGTATACCTTATTGATTTTTTATTTACTACCTTTGTGTTATACAATATATTGTAGTGTACAAGTTTTACATGGGATTATAAATTTAAATTAAAGATAGAAAAAAAGTTCGAATAAACATCATTCACGGGTCATCGATTAGATCGCTTAAAAACGAGAGGGAAAATATTGTATTATAGGAATTATGTATCGAGAGTAACGAGAATAACAGCAAACATCGCTAAGGTGCTGTTTCTCGCACGTTAGCTTATTAATATTCGTGACGTACTCAAAACACAATAGATTGATAAAATCTGTTTTTATTTGTGTTTTGCAATTATTGCATAGCGTGCAATCAACTCCTTTGTAAAATATAGTTTATATACACTTATACATCATTATAAACATTAAACAGTAACCACCAGCTAACTAATAGCGAATACAAATAACTAATAAGTAATAACACAAAATAAACGTTATACACACATATCTTAACATTCTTTTAGTACTAAAAAGTCTAAGGTTAGTGTTTTAAAAATCAGGAAGAGACAAACAGTCAAATATTTATATAATTTCAATTTTAGTCTTCCTATTGGAGAATATTCATGTATTGAAGAACGGTGAATACAGTGTAGACGGTAGGTAGTGATATTTGTTTCAGGCCAAAACTAAATTAAAAGTCCAAAAAAATTTCAGAATTGTTATTATTACTACGGAGTTCAATTGCATGTACACAGATTTAAAAAACATAAAAGTTATTATTTAATATTTAAATCAGTAATTTATTACCCGTCCAAGCTTAAAATTATATTTCATTGACCTAACTATATGAACTATAAATATAAAACATATATAATACCAGGATCATACTGATTATAACCGGTTACATACAAATATAAACTAACAAGGGTTATGGAATTATTTTAAAGAGTAATTCGATACAGCAAATTATCTAATTTAACCAGATTAAGTTTTTATTTTTTTTGTTTCTGGTTTATTCTTTAATAATAATAATGATAATAAAATACATTGTTTAAATCAAGAAAAATATTATATAACCGACTCAAAAAACGAATAGGTCTTATGAAATAACCCTATGTTTACGTATTATTATAACTTTTATGGTTTTACTTCATCCAGTTTTCAAAAAGGAAAAAAAAATCACACGCTATTTTTATGTGCTTAGTCAACAAAAATTTACCCAACCCAGTAAATAGGTACTTAACTCAAAGTTCGTTAATAGAAAATATATATAACAGTTGTTTATTATTATCGTTTAAATGTACTGTTGTGACATTACATACACTATTATAGTTTAAAATTAGCATACTAGTATTACCACAATGTATCCCATGCGGAAGCATCTCGAACATCGGTTCGTCTGAAGCAGCATTGTGTACTTTCTCCGGGGTATTGTTAAATTGTTATGTTTTTAAGGCCTCTATATGAAGTCAAAACGTTTGTTATCCAATGAGTACGAAAAAAAACAATAACGATAATAATATTAATTATTATATTACTTACGTGGTTGGTGGCTACGTGTGAATGTTTTATTCATTGCAATAAATTAAAATAAAATATACATTATCCCTACTAAACGTGGAGATGTATACGACACCCTTGCATTGCTATTGATGAGAAAAAAATCGTCATTTCTCCGTTGGAGAGGAGCTAGACTAGTATATATTATATAGGCACATAGTTTTGTACTTTTGTAAATTATGCAGGACCTATAATATATTATATTATGTAGGTACGCTTGGCTTACTCCATGAGATAAAAACAATTTGAGCACTTTGAACAACAATTATTAATAGTGTTCAAACAATAGAAAACGTACTTAGGATGTCTATTGAAGGTCGATCATCATACAAAATAATAAAATATTAAAAACAAACTTAAACGTCTTAAATAAATGTACTAGAAAAAAATACAAGAAATGATTATACTTTTTACTCTTATATATATTATATTAGTTGCGTATTTAACGCACACACAATAGTTCATAACTCAATTGTGTACATTTTATAAATTCAAATAATTATCTGCTGGAGTGTGAAATCGTATATATAAATGTAGGCGTATATGATGTATAGTGTATACATGTACTATACATATATACAGATACAGATACATATAAACTATAAAGATATCACATTAATTTTAAAGTAATTTTTAGCCAAATGTTTTGCTGCGGTATGTTGACATCATTTTATCAACGGAATAAATTGTGACAATTTTACGCGTACGAAATATCAGGTGTAGACAAAATCTTTTAATAATATGTCGTTCAATTTTGATTGATAGTTATTTGAAGTGCACAAAATGGTGTACACAAAAGAAGGAATTAAAACGTTTGCACCTAATATATTTTTCGTTTGTGGCCACGGCAGCGTATATGCTCATTAATAAAATTTCATAACTACCGGTTGACAGATTAATAGGGTCCTAGTCTAGCCTATATTATAGTTCGAGCTTGTGTGTATGTATGCACACTACACCATTGCGTATAATAATATATATTTATGTGTGAGTGTGTGTGTGTACTTGTGGACACAATGTTTCCAAACTGAGAAATACACTGCAATATGTAATTTGCCAAAGAAAGTGCAATTCGCCCGTTTACGTATTATATTATATACATATTATCATACAAATGTGTGGGCAATTGTAAATGTCTCCGTTTCCGCGTCTGTTGCTGCAGCACTGCTCGTGACCTATATAACTATATATATTACTATACTTTATTGTATATATGTACTATGTATAGCTTTGGGCGCTCTGTGTGTTCAGCCCATTGATAATTATATTTGTTTAATATTTGTTATTCATTTTGTGTTTTTTTTTCACAATTTTAGAAGAGTGGGTGACTAAGAAAAAAGTTGAATTGACTACCAAAAAACAAATCGAAACTAGAGTTAAAAGACAAGTTGTGCTGGAAGACGGTAAAATCGTCGAGGACTCTGGGCCAATCGTGACGACCAACACGACCGAAGATACCGAAAAACAGGAACATCAACAAACCGAGGTAATTTCAATTAACACTCTAACTCAAACGCTTTAACTTGAGTTAACTACACCGATTATAACAAACTTAAACACCATCGATTTAGAAAACTGTTTTCTACATTCTCTACGAGGTCGAAATTAACTGCATATAGGTAATCATAAAACAAATAAAAAACATTTTAAAGTAGGTATTTAAATTTCTCGCAACGCATGTGTTATTCAGCATTCTCATATTATAATAAAGCTTGTCGACTATATCGGTGATATCTATACACGACTTACACCATACAGACTTACTCTGTACTAGTGGACTGGCTACGATATATCGATTCTTATTAAAAACTACGTACAATATAATACGTGTATAGAACTGAAAAGACATTTCAAAGTTTCAAACCAGTCTCGTAAAACGCAAATTCGTTGGTATTCGCTTATTATTATATAGATACATACTACATATATATATATATCTTCAGGCTCCTCGCGAGGTAATATAATTACCATTTCTTAGCGTATAATAATATAATGAGAATTATGATTGGTCTTTTTCACGCGGATATCACATCGGAGCATCACACAAAACAAGTTAAATTAGATCAGCGTAATAATTATATTCTTTCTTGGTATGTACAGTGAAAGGTAGATATTATCAAAAATATTATAATATAATACATAATATGTGAGCCGGCATTCACACACACTATTACACGTATGTAGTTATCTTGTAAAAAATTAATAATTATTATTTACGTACGAGTAGATACACAGTAACATTATACAGTGGTAGGTGGTAGATACCGGGTTGGTATACAAACATAGAGTCAAAGAAAAATCAATTTCTACACTACATATAGTATAGGGTTCAGCGAACGGTCCTATTGTTTTTGGCCGCGGTCTCTAGCCGGTTTTTACCTATTCATTATTACATTATAATTACTAATCCATCTATTCTCTCTGTCACGTTTGGAATCACTGTAACACCAATTGCATTCCTTAAGAGCGATGATCCTGCAAGAAATCGAGCTAGTCCGAAGGTGAATGTCATATGGTGACTATTACGGAATTCACAACTGAGACGTGATTGGAATAATATAATTTATTATTGACAACGTATTTCGATTTCGGTTTTAACGCACACCTTTAAATTACAACATTATAGAATACTACCCATTATTTATTACACTAAAATCGCTTTCGGATCATTTTTTTCATTCATTAAATTTAATCATGTGAAATTATTTAATAATAATTTTAAAGATCATTGTAATTAGAATATTTTACTATTTTATTTAGCATCGTCAATTGGGTGACGAGGGTGACGGAGAAAACACCAAAGAAGTGGTCGTGAGAATATCGTCATTGGAAGGGAACCCATCGTTGTTGAAAGAAGTTCGAGAAAAGAAAATTAAGAGTCGAGAAGAAAAAGAAGAGCTTGTAGAAACAGAGGATGTGGTCCACCTAGGAAATATTAGCGATAAGGTTCGTAAACAATAATATATTATAATCTCATCATTGATATATACCTATTCGCCCACGGTAAAATATCTGCAACATTATGCCGCAATATAAATATATACCATAAGTATATAAATGTATGATTTGCGTATATAAAAACATCAGAAACTATTGAGATTTATTGTTCATCCGACATCAAATCTGTACGACGTATTCATTAGTACCTACGTCGTACGTGCGCGTACAGAAAATGTATGTTTAAGTTGATGTCGAGAATTAATTAAAATACAAAATATAGTGTACGGTGATTACCGGAAACCATTAAAACCAAACAGATTTATTACCTAAAAATCGTTTAAATTGTTCAGTATATCTAATAATATACTAATATATACATATGCGACTATACTTTTAAATCGTTATTTATATAATATAACCATATTGAAGAATCGGCTACAAATTATTACTTATTATTATGACGCGCAGGACGCATAATATATTATAATAGGTGTTCAAACGCAATAAGTTCTTTCGAAACCGTTCATTATGCGCTGTATCGTGCATTGACATCGCGTCGCATATCCTGTGAACGTCCTGCAGTGATTGCCTACATAATATGTTGTGCGATGTTATAAGTTCTGATCTATAACACGTACGTGACTGGCGCTATAATACGCATGTATTATATACGTTACGCTCTATATACTTCGATGATCGTATTTATTCAAATGTCGCAGTGATATCGAATGTATATGTATAATGTATAAAGTGCTGTGTATATAATATGTAGGTATGGACGTTGCATAATATTCGTCATCAAACATACATTATTCGTACGGCAATGTCATTGTACAAAACACTGGATAGGCACTACTTACCTGACTAACTATGTACAGAGTGATTCGCCTATCTTGGCCACCCTTATGTTTTCCCTTTAATAATTAAATTATAGCTGGATTTCTTATATCATTTAACCATTTGCCTATGGTGAACCTTTTTTCTAGCAAATAGTAACTCAGAACTCAGATGACTTTTTGAAAATGTTGATGTACTAAAATTTTGAATCAAAATTCGGGAGAGTAGTTTTTGAGTCATTTATATTTTTGTACTAAGGTTAATAGGCACATGCTAATGGATTTGGAAGAAATAGGGATATAATTTTATGAATATTATAGTATATTTATTATGATATTAGTATTCCAATATTTTACAATTTAGTAAACTACAATAATTACTTTCGATTATAATAAATAGGTAGGTACTTTCTATATTAATATTATTCAATATTACATTGTTTTATATTTTTGAAAACATTTTTTAAGGGTTATTATCCTAAGTTTATGTACATTAATGCCTCAGAAACTGCTAATTGCTCAGATTTTGATATTAATACTTCATAAGGTTCAAAAAAGTTATCTGATTAACAATTTACTGGAAAAACGTTGGTTCTCATTTTAAAAAAGAAGTAGGTATCGCTAGTCGTCACATCCACTACTTAAATGTTATGAACAATTTAAATAATCAAAAATATGTTCCCGAAGTCTTAAATCTATTTAAATATTTAATAACATTCGAAAAATCAGAAATTCATGGGTCATGTAAAATATAGGGGGAGCACGCTTGGTGAATCATCCTGTATATGTGTATACACAATCATACTATACAGCGTCATAGCGACGACCATCACAACAGCTATATAATAATTTATAACATATGATCAGATTTATAGATATTATGATGTTGGTGTAGGTTATACTTGTAATGAAAAGAATAGTATAATACGCCTGTGCAATCTCAAAAAGTTAAACGTCTATTTTTAACATTTTATTTTATACACAATTATACTTGTTTTAACGGACTGCTACAGGCAGGTCGATGAAATATGATATTCTGCATCAAATAAACTTACGAATATTATACAATAATGAAAAGATTTTTCTCTCTTTCGCTGTAATATAGAATATTATATATGATGTAGTTCAATTGCCAATTATTATTATTAATGTAGTTTGATTAACAACGAGCGGTCAAATGAGACACCCACCAGCTATAGCTAGCTGCAGATAGTAACGAATGCTCAACTGGACAACAACAATCATAATAATAACTCTATGGTTGTACGGAGCGCATATTATTATACAATGTACGCCATACGTCGTAGTTACGCAACATATCCATTATTTGTGATTTTTTTTATCTGTACAAAACCATAATATTATTATCTACGCGCGTGTACACATACCTAACGGCTAATATGCTATGGTTATAAGAGATACTTCTTCGATCGTATCTCCATTACATTGGTATATATATTATAAGTACTTATCTATAGTCTATACTCGCGGACCCGCAGTACCTGCCTGTACCAACATTTTTTCATTTCGGATTTACAAGATCGCTGCAGCCGTATAATATACGCACCTCCTATATTGTGTATACGCCCCGAGGAGTGTGCTGTGCAATTTAGTTTCGTCCGGCGCATACGCATAAAGTGCGGCTCGTTAAGAACTCAAAATGAAACCGGTTTTCGAAACAATTTCTTTAACCCCTACCCCTTGTGTGTGTGTGTGTGTGTGTGCTTTGTGTGATAGGCTACCTACGTGAGATTGCGAAAATATATATATTTTTTTATCATTTCTTCGAGATCTAAATAATGGCGGTTTTTCTTCTTACGTGTCGCGCGGACTTCCTTAACACGTGTACGATCATACGCGCATAACATTATCTGAAACTCGTGGTATACCTATATATATATATATCGGTAAGTACTAAGTACGCGTGTTTACTTTTTTTATTATGGGTTTACGCGCCAAGTATCAGATTTTCGTGACCATTGCTATTATAATTGTGCACATAATATAAATCAGGAGGTATATAGCTGTTATATATATAACCATCAACTTGTCAAACTAATTAAGAAACTATAGGTATGTACAAGTACACAACTATAATATACAAATTACTAGCCGCCCCACACTCTTTCGGTTTGGACCATTTGTTCTGAATTAATATCCAATTCGAGTTGTACAATAATGCCTCTTTCTCTCCGGTGGGTAGGTATTCGGATTTAATTTGTCAATTCGAGACAACGTATTTTTAATTCTTTTTAATTTTTTAATAATATGGTTATTACCGGTTGAATTAGTTAGTAATTGCACTTTGTATTATTATAAATATTTGAAACGTGCAATTACACCATATTTAATATGTTTCAAATTGATTGATATCAAGTATAATATTATAATATAGCGTAATTTGTATAGTGAGATAAAATCGTTTAAATATCGTATGTTCAGACAAAATGCACGTAATTACAATTTCATAATATTATTCCCTTTACGTGCATTTGGCGTATATTTCTCACATAAGAAACATAACATAATATAGTAGGAACTACGCATGCATATTATACGCTACCATAAATCGACTAACCTAATAATTTGCTAGTTGCTCCTATATACTTTAATTGCACCTACTGCAGGAATTTCACTACGCGTAAGAGTCGAGTCAATTTATGACTTTTGCTAATATGTAAGCCGTTTGTCTTTTGACTCGTGCGTTCTGTATTTTTTTAATGCAGTCTGTATCTCATATATTGGTGTCGTGAAAACCGGGTTTTTTTTTGTACTTATATACCCATTTGCTTTCTACCAGCGGCGTTCACGACCTGAAACAGTCGACGCAAAATTGGAATTTCGTGTTTACACAGCGAATTAACCGATTCACGGGCTTTTATATTTGAACAGTTACGTACATATTATAAAGTACGGAAAACCTGTTTATAATTTTTTTTTATTGTTGTTAAAAACAACTATGCGCTCTCGAAATATGTGTTTAGCTAAACTTCTAAATAACAGCAGTGGTATAATTCCCGTCACCCGGAGACACCACACCCATTGCAGGTAATATACCTATATAATGTGTTTTTCTTACCATTTTTATATTCTGCGCTTCCCAAGGTGAGCCACTGCACTTGGTCTGTGGTTTATTACTCGTCGGACAGCACTCAAAACGGGGAAATAATATTATACGACTGTGGTACGGTTTTGCCCTCGTATTTTATCACTTGCACGAACGCATGCGTGAAATTTCACCGAAAGTTCGGTTTCATACATTGTGCATGCGTAGCCTTGAAAAAAATAAACATATAGTTATTTCAGTATAGGTTTAAATGATTTAATGCTAATTTAAAAATAAAATAAATATTATTGTGTAGTTCGTTAAAAAAATTGTATTCGTATACAATATTGTGTCTAATATTATTGTTATGTATGTTTTTTTGGGAATCTTAAGGGCAGTACAATTTTATTTTTTTTAGACCTATTACTATCTAATGGGTCTTGTTTGTAAATATAATAACTAGATCAATTAATGTTTGTATTAAATGTCATAACTAATATTATTATTTAATTTTTATAGTACAATGTAGTCAATTATTGTAATTTATTGTTTAGTATTTAAAATATTAAACTATTTTAAGCTAAAAGATTCTATAATTTGTAATGTATTATTATACAAGACAATATATTCTAAAAAAGTTAATGTATTACAAATAATAGTTTTTAACTATTCACCTTCCTCGTAATTATTTATAACTCAAATGATTACTTAACCGTTATCTATTGGCTATCAGATAAGTATGGTATCATTATGTTACACAATAATTCAATCTTTGTCACTACATTTTTTGACATAACTTTATAAGTAATATGTGAAAATATAGCTATAATTTTAAATTTATGTGTCAAGAGTTTTAAATCCCAAAAATCATCTTCTTAAGACAAAATACTTATATTACATATTATAAGTTATATTATTACTCCCTTATATGACTATTGCAGTATTGTACCAATAACAATTAAGGCATCAAGCCATTTATTTTATATTTATTAGTCTTAATTTAGGCATTAGGTAAGCAATATTATAGACGCATGTACGCAAATTAGTTATTTTCAAAATAATGTAAAAAATCAATAGGACTAAATATGGTTAAGATATGTCTAGGATTTTAAATAAATTCATTAAAACAGAAGTCTATATATTGTTAGTTTTTACTTTTGATAGTTTCTTAGAAGTTATGAAATGAGTTCATTAAACATAATGATAAGTATAAATACAATTTAAAGCAATGATAAATTATCGAACTAATTATCATAATAATCATTATTCATCATGCTATAACATCTTAAAATACTTAAAACTTTGTTTGTATCTATAAGACATTAATACTTCAAGAACGTATAGACATTTACCCATTTGTAACTATTTATGATATTTACATTATAATATTAAATTTAGAAAAATTTGATTTTTTAGTTAACTTGAGTTTTAAACAAATAATTTCAATATCCTTACTTCAACATCATAGTAATATTTTGTGTGCATAATATATCGTTTTGTAATATTGTATTTGAAACTATAAAGAGGTGTGTACACAATAAATTTTTTTGAATAAATTTATTTGTATTAAATGAAAATTAGTAAAAAATATTAATTGACTCGATACAAAAAATGTTATTTCAAAAACGCTTACGACTACTATACAAATATACAATAAAATAGCCGAGTATAATTATTAATTATAGATACTTATCGAGACATCGAGTAATAGAGCGATATTATTATGATTTATGAATTATGATATATCTCCACAAAATAATTAGGTATGCATAATATCATAATATATAAAATCGTCTTCCGAGCGAATCGACCTCTATGTAACGCGTTCGATTTCTAAACGATTGGGCGATTTTCCCATTGTACGCGTATACGTATATGGCGTATATTATATTATAATTATATCGTTGTCGGTTTTAAAAAAATATATAATAAAATAAAAAAAATATATAATATATATAATTATTAGACAAAAATTTAAAAAAATCGATCACAATGTATAATACTCATATACTAAATTTATATATTATGCAATATACATTATACATATATATATACACACACCGTCGGTGGTATCCATAGGTATAATACATATTATAATATAATAATAACATTGGCGCGTGTAATCACGTCTCCGTCTCATTGTCCGCCGGTCTGTACGGAATTCTTTGCGACGCGGAGGAGGGAGTGAGAGGCAGAGAAAACTGAAATATTAGAAAACCCGATGGACTCGGCGGCGGTGACAGCGACAGCGGCGAGCACACCACTGTTGTAGCGTCGGCAACGGGTGGAGGGAAGGAATATAATAATAATCATATACTTTTATATTATTATATACGTGCATGCGACGAAGGAGTAAAAAAAAACCGAGAGTCGGCGGCCGATCGATCGGGCCGTATAATAATAACCGGTGTACTACTACCACACGGGCGAGCGCGCGCGCGCCAGACAGCGTATATGTTATGTTATATACACTATAACGCGTCTAGTCCAGTCCGTGTAATTCCGGTGAACCGGATGGGTGTCCGTCGGTGTGATACGGTCGTGTGTTTTCGTCAAATATCGTTATTAAATAGTAATCGTATATGTACCTACAACTGTCGAGTGCTACAGTACGACGACGACCGCACGTTATATATGGTTGTATATTACCACATTTAATATTATATTATACCGCGGTTCGGTCTGGGCTCCGGAGAGACGTTCCGGATTTTGCAGACAGACATAATATATAATATTATAGGACTATACGTCACGATTGCCGTCTGCAGCACCATCGTCCAAGCAAGACAACCGGAGCGTGGGCCGTATACACCGTGGTGCGATGTGTACTTTATATGGTATATATAACAACAGATAACGGTAAGTGTGGCGTTTCCGAACTTGTTCTTGATTTAATAAATATCATAGTATAATAATATTCCACCGTTGATGGGCAAAAATGAAAAAAATTTTAAATAAAAACGACTTAAAGTTTCACGACGCGCCTGTTACCAGCAGTTATAAATATAAATACAATATATTAAGTAGGTATATATTGTAAAGGTAGCGTGGCCGATGTGAAATCCATTTTTTGAGAGGAGGGGCTAGATGTCGACATTTTGATGACAATATTATATGAACCGCTTGCCCGCGGTTCATGTATTGTATATACACATTATTGTACTTGGCGAATGATTACGTCAAATAATAATACACGCGTTATATAGAGTCATGTTAATTGTTAATATTATATTAATTATTATATTTGCCTAAAGTAGTAAATAAATGCATTGTGAGCTCGACAACTATTTGAATACAAAAAGAAAGGTTTTTAATTATCGATTCAATTAACATACTTTTTTAAACACTGCTTATAGTGCCTACTTATACATAATACAAATTGTTTAGGTACTATGTAGGTATGTTATAAATGTATATAATATATTGTTCTGTTGCTCCCACTTGTAGGCAGGTACTTAAGCATGATGATTGATTGTCGTTCAAACAAATGCGCGTAAATATAATTATTTAATAACCCTCAAAATTATGTATACTCATAAATAGAAAAAATTCTTCAGATGACACGCTGAAAACAACAAAAACAAGGACAACAATAAAACGTCAAAAACCTTCTTCGGTTTTAAAAATATGTAATAGAAATAGAAAAATAATAGGAACTCGCGTTGTACTTTTGTACTATTATAATATATACAGCATAAATTGTATACGCGTGTATACTTTCTGAGACAGTATTTCTCTTGAAAAAATTCAGCTAACCTATCCTGGACCGTGGTATAGCCATTATTCCTCAGTCCTCACGTATATACAATTTCGCCACCGCGTAGGCGTGCGTTCAAGTCTCTACAACACCAACGGGTCCAACGACTTCTAGTTGTCTGGGATTTATAAATAATGGATTCTGACCGGTGTGTATAACATTGTGTCGAGTCTGTGTCGATAGGTTGGTTTTTCACACTGTTGATGTATAATATATTTGTTCATCTATTATTATTATTATTATTATTATGTATCTCGCACTATGTAATATATAGTCAATATATTACTGCGACTGAGTACCCATAAAATTACGTTCATATTATCTCATCAAAAATATAGAGTAATATGGTCATACAGAGACTTTGAATATACATAAGTAGAAAATGGATTTTATTTCAGTCCAAAATTGTATTTAATTTTAAATGACCAAAACTAAATAAATATAAATAATTATTATTATGTTATAAGTACGCATAACTATTATATTTAAAATTGTTTCAATTTCTAATTGAATTATGTTTAAAATAATAATGATGACACGATAAAAAAAACATATTTATATGTGACTAATGACTGTAATAATATATACCTATATATTCGAAAAACACCTATTTTAGTATTTTACCTATATGGTATATATAATATATTATGTACAGACAATAAATGATTTTGTTCCTTAGGAATTTAATTTTTATTGCTCTTCAGCCAGTGATAACCGAAACGGAATCACTATTTATGTTGTATTAGGTCCAATGTCGGTTTATAATGTTTATATACTAATACTTAGTATACTAAATGTAGTATACGCTACTATATATAAATATGTACCTAATACGTTTATAAAATCATATAATCTATCTATATCTAAATATTCGATATCTATATTCTATATATACTTATTTTGTATAGTGCCAAGATAATATAATATACCATCACACAGTAATTTCAGATTTTTCGGTAGGTTAAATAATGTACAAAGTTTTTATGAAAGTACCGAGGAGAATTTTGGAAACGCCTCACGAATATATACAACGGCATACCTACACGAATAAAATTAAATATAATATAATCTTTTTTTTCGATGTGTATACTATACTATGATAAATATCCTTTGATATCGGTTAATATGACCAAAGATAAAACCACGAATAGAATATCCATATTCCGTGACCGGACTTAAGAAGGAATTCGGACCCCGAGGACACGAATATACACGCGAGATGAAAAACGTTACCAAGGTTGTCTGTTTTTCGATAATATAAAATATCGTATCTATAATATATAAATAACGTATAGTTAGTTGTCTGCAGTGTTTCTTTCTCTGCAAACATTGCAGCCATAAGGTTTTGAAAGTATGTAGAAACACTTGGCGAAACCAAACATTTTTCAACTGATATAATAATAATTAAATTGATATAAGTTTTCGTAAAAGATGTTACATCCTCAAAAACGTACGGAGTTTTTATAACTACATACTGACTGAAAGTAGGTGCCTAGTGCTGACCACAGCACGTATTCCGAAAACGATTAACGTTTGGTCGTATATACATAAACCATTGTTATTTGTTAGAGGTCCCTTTGCCAAACAGTTTTCACTGGTTTCTTAATATGAGATACCTATAACTACCTATACATATATGCTACAGCACAATATATACATACATAATTAAGTTGAAAGTAACCATTATCATTTGTAGTTTTGGACACACATAACATTTGTAATATATATATTCACAATATTTCACTACACGATATCAACGTATCGATCATAACATGAAAAAAAAAATATTGGCGCCTAACATATACTTAACATGTACATGAAATAGAGAAAAATATAAACAAATATAATTTCTAAATCATCAATTCACGTGTATTGTTTATTGTATTGATTTGTAGATCGTATAGCCGTATAGGTATTAAATTTGAATCCCAATGACAAATATATCTGTTCACAAAAAGAACTAATAAGTACATGAGGCGAAAAGAACGCAGTTCATAATGTGTCTCATGGTAAAATATAAAAGCGTATTTTAAGGAAAATACATTATATGTAAATAAACCCATAACGCGCGTTAAGCTTGACGGTAAAAATACGTATTATTTATTAATGGTAAATCAACACAGTTAGCTGCAGAAGTATAATTTAAATAAAATGAAACTATAATAACTAAATTTCTGTGTTAAGTGCCTTTCAAAAACACATAGGTACTTTATAATAGCGCGTGTCCTAATAGGATGACACCTTAACGGTGATGTGTTCCAGTCGTCTGTCATTATGGCATTGTGTGTGTCTCCGCCTCTACGTATATAATATTATATGACGCATTGACGCCTATGGCTGTCGTGACAATGGAAAATACGCCGTTAAAGATTACATTTTGCACCGTTTTCATGTATACAGGTTGGTACGCGATACATTTCAGTCGCCGTGGAATTCGACACGGACACATTTTACTATCGTATTAGTACATTCGTATAATATCATAGAGTCGAGGCAATATACAAGCAACCGATAAACGCATTTGTATATGATATATAACAATATAATATTGTTATGTTGTTGTGTATTGGAATTTGTGATCACGTTTTGGTCGTAAACGACGATGCAGTAAACTATTTTACCAAACCGTCTAAGACGGTAAAGGTCAATCACGTGGCCATGATTGATTCGAAGGAATCCGCCTGCGTAGTGAAAGTGTCGGGGTTTCAACGATAATATTCCAGCTGCACAGACATATTCGATGTGGCTTACGTAGATCAACGAACTAGAATACTATATCATGTATATATATATATATATCAATCGACTGCTACATTTACCTATATACCTATATACCAGCTATATGCTACCTATATATACCTATTATGAGAATGTTGGGTTATAAGTCGCACTCGCTCTTCGACACAAACCCCACGTGAATTTATTCAGACTATTAATTGAATAACAATAAAACGGAAAATTATAATTGTATTTAAATATCAACTTTACATATACATATATAGCACCCATTACATACCGATCATATACCGAATCGTAATAATATTTTTAAACACCGTAGAATTTATTAATGTATAGTATATAATATAATATTATGTGTTGGCTATCTCGCTTTTATATAACTACTATACTGTCAATCTACCCCCGAGCCGATGGATTTTATTAACATCATTAATTTTTCTACAGTCCATTGTGCACTGCAACTGAGAAATATGTCTGGCATTGATTAATACGAGTGGAAGACGTGCTTCCTTGATCTACCACACATGCCTATCCAAAGCGCAATCCAACCTCAATAGTATTAATATTATTATTTTAATGGGGTTTATTGGAATTCTGTATGATGTACTTTATTGTTCATTTAAACGTCCTTCATATGACGTGGCAGTGACCTTCATAGTCATAAATATTCCAGAGTCATAAACAAACAGTTAACAAGAAAATGGTTGTACATGTCTTCTACACACATCATACGATATAAGTACACGTGTATACCTATTACCTACCATCTATATGTAGGTATATAAATATATATTGTAGAATGTATCATGTGTGTTTACATAATTAGACTACACAGTTGAGCTGAGTAACCTAGTTTAAGGATCGTCAATTATATTTTTGACATAATGATTTATATGAAATTAATATTTTATTATGCGTATTTATATATAATTATACTTTATAATACATATATATACATATATATTTAGACTCAAATTATACTTGAAAGGTTATTTTAATTAGTTTATTTATATTTATCAATTCCAAATACTGAACTGGGCAAAGAAATTGAATAGTTTTCAGTGTTTTTTGCATATTTAGTATTCACAAATATGATGTATTATGAACATGTTAATGCAACTAATAGGAGTTTATGTTTATTTTACGCAAGAAATTACATATTTACCACTATAAAAATATTTTTAAGTATTAAATGGCCAAGAGCATAAAGTATTATGCATTATACAATTTTTAAATTTTGGTTTAATAATTTATAGTTGCCCTTTTCATAAATTATATTTTTAAACATTTGGAAAAATTAATTTTATGATTTAAAAAATATCTACATTTACTTTTTGTTGTTTGTTTATATAGGCCTACCAAGAAGCAATACAGAGCAAACGAGACATCCGAGAAGCTCTTGAAGAAGCAAATCACAAGTTGGTTCATGTAAACAGTACTGGACCCAGGGTAGTGCATCAGAGTACCAAAAATAAAAAAGTGACAGACACAGAAGATACTAGGCACACGAGAGAAGTTCAAAAAGACGGTAAAATCGTTACAGAAACATCAAAAACCACCGAGCATGAAGAGGTAACGTATTTCTAGTTTAAATGACTGAAAATAAATTGTACGCATTCAAAAGTGTAGGTAATAATACATTTAAAGTTTTGACTACTTTTATACATTATTATAAATATTTTATTCTTTTATAAATCAACAGATAATTGAACACAGTACGATATGTATTTTACTTTCCTAAATAAATATAATATATAATTAAATTTAATAGATCCTGTTTCTATATTCACTATTGGCACGTGTTTTAAGAAAATAGTTCTATATTTTGGACTTTTTCAAATAATAAATTTAATATCTATATTAGAGTTTCATTTTTCGAATGTATGAATCAATAATAATCTTACGTTTTTCAAACAATGTTATAACTGCGATTTGTATTATGATAATTGATGGTCTTTTTGTAGGTAAACGGGGTCGATGAACCAGACAGTGTTCCGTTACCACCTTCAGCACTACAAGAGTCGTTGCGCGAAAGTTCACATCGATACGCCAAGACCAAGGATCAGGAGTTAGTTGAGTATCTAGCAGATGGTGAGAAAATTGGAGAGCAAATGCGTTACGAAGCGACCAACGAAGAAGGAGATCGACTTGGTGACATCAATCAACTGCAGATGATGACAAATGCGGGAGAGTTGGTAGGCTGGGAGAGCTTATCGGAAAGAATACGCAAGATGCGTGATAGACAACAGCATCCGGTTGCCGGAAAAACTCTCGCGGACTTCGATGAAGAAGAACGTACTAGAAAAGTTAGTAGTGGACAATATCGATAATATATTTACTTTTAATGATTATAATTGTTTAATAACTAATTTTGTTCTATAGGTGGAAACAGCTAAATGGCTAGAACATCATTTTGGTAGCGAATCGACCAGGTCGTCTACTGGAAACTTATCAGAAGAAGAAGAAGAGGATGATCGAGGTCATCAAAAGACTACTTCCAATAGTTTCATAAACGTGACTATGAAATCAACAGAAACTCCAGCCAATGGATACTTCAAAGGAGTGTCCGAATGGAAAAATAACGACTCAGCCCCTATCAGACCCCCGATCAGAAGAAAAAGAGAACAAAAAACTGAAATTATTAAAAACACTGTTAATGAATTAGAGTCATCTCCATTATTCAATTCAGTCCAACAAAGGGTCCAAGGATACGAAATGACAAAAGATAAATTGTCTGGACGGAACGCGATAAATGGTTTTAACCAATCGCTTCACAACGGATATGTTCAGGTGAGATATCCGTTAATCTTTCTCAATTTTTTCGTTCATCATTTTCAATTTAAGTACTTAAACTTATTAATATTATATTTTATTTAAATACGACAAAGAAGTAGCTTACAAAATATTTTTTAATGTGTAAAAAAAAGTGACATATGTGCCTTAGATGGAGATGTAGTAGGCAATACACGCAAACACTAAATCATTAGTTCTTTAGTATTTATATTAACTATCAATGAATAATATAATGTCAATGTAGTATGTATTATTAAACTACTATGTATAATGTATATTGTACATATGAAAATAATGAATACCATTAAGACGAAGTCTAAAACTCCAGTTGATATTTATATACCTAAGCATCGGAAGAATACCAAGTGCTCAATTAAATGTATTGATAGCCACTTTATCATTGTCAACCCTAAATGTAAGGTACAAATATTTCAAGAATGCATTCAACAATCGAAATCCGATATAGAAGCCAATAATAAACGTGAAGATGTTTTAGATAAACATCTAAGCTAAAAAAAAAACTAAAACATGAATTTCACCCTAAAATATCAAATATCCTTAGTACCAGTAGTACCTATAAACTCATACGCTAAGGCTAAATTTATACCTGCCTATGATTTACCATTATAATATCAATAAACTTTATGTTGATAATTTCAAATTTTTATGAGAAATTTAAAGTAAAATCATATTTAAGTAGATATAAATACTATGCATTATATATTATTAACTACTTATATTAATAACTGTAAAACATAACACCAATTATTATATCATTAGGTACTATAGATACTTGGTATGTTCAAAAAATCTGTTGAGGTCTGTATAGATAACATTTTAACAAGACGTTTTTTTTAAAAATAAAAAACAATTAAATTCAGATTTTTAATAAATACGGAATTATTTGTATAATGTGATGTATAGTATTATGTGTATTGTATAACTATATAAGTATACTTTTTTTTTATTTAAACTTAATTATTGCAATAAGTTTCAACAGTTAATACTAAAAAATTATTTATTTTTATAACAAGCAAGATAGGTATACTTATTACATTATTTTTTTATTTACTTGAATTTCCCTTGATAATATTATAATAAGATTAATTAATCATCACTGCAAAATGTAATTATAATTTCACATTTAGAACACTACAAACTATATTGAAAAAGTCAAACAAGAGATACATTTTTTTTTTATATTTATATTCGATATGTATTTCGATAATACGATATTTAATACATCAATTGATAAATCATGTCTTATTGTTTCTTAATTCTTATAAATATTTTAAGTTAAGGTGTTACTAAATCCATGCATTTAAAAGTATAATATACAGCACTGTAATTAAATTAACCCAACTATTTGTCACATTGTCTATTTTAATTGTCAATTTAACTAATAGAATATAATATTTAGTTTAAATGTTGTATCTACGTTCGAACCAGATAATGAAATAAGATAATTTATTAAAAATATATAAATTGTATAACGTATAACAGCTATAATAATTTAAATTAATAAGTAAACAGGTTTATAAAAATGTGTCGTAATACCATTCATTCGATAGGTACCTATTTACCTATTTATAAGATAGAGATCGAGATTGAAATTAAAATTTTTTATTTAGGTACTATATTTTATAGTAATTATTCTAGTGATAAAGCAGGAACAAAAACAAAATAAATAAGTTGAACAATTTATAAAATCTGCATAAGATATTTGTTTTCTTATATAATATATTTTAAATCTAACTAATTGTATAAATAAATAGTTGAATGTACATTGTAAATTATAACATCTAATTAACATTATTAATGAAATATTTTATGTAAATTAGATACTATAACTATATTTTATTATCACTATAAATTAATTACAGTGGGTAATTTTTTAACGCGCTGTAGCCTGTATATATAGGTATTAAATGCAGTGTGAATGTGTGATGAATGATGTTACTATTTAATACAGCACTCGTATCAAATTTCCATGAAGATTATAATATGCTTTAAAACCGTTTTGTACGGGTCCACCTAAATTAAAAACGTGCATTTTGCTTAGAAAAATATACATAAAAATTGTCCATATGAAATTACGCCGTGTTCATCAAAACAGCTAGTGCCTCTAACTACTATTACGGTTATTTAATTGTACACCTTCAGCAGCACTGTTATGATGCGACAAGACGATTATTCTGCAATGGTATAGCTAGGGAGGGGACAAACTTTGTGGACAAGAAAAAAAATCTTCTTGTTCTTAATACATATAATTATAATAATAAAAAGGATGTAATGATAATAATAATAATAGTAGTAGTAATAGTAATGACTATGACGATTATTGCGTTGAACGGCGGGTTAATTTCTATTATTATTATTAAAACGATGATCATAATATTATGTTTTTCGTAATCCTGCAGACTGTAGCTACCGACAGACGTCACGACGCAACCGATTCGCCGGCGCCGTCAGACTCGTACCGGTCGTGGGACCACCGCCGGCGGCGATCGGCGGACGGCCACCGCAATAACAAACCGACGGCCGCAGTGGCGCCTGAACCAAAACCAGACTATTCTCCGGAACCCGAACGGCGGGCCAGCAACGGTTCGTCGACTGCGGGCGGGCGTTCGAAAAAGGTGTACCAAAAGACGAGGTTTGCGGCGGACGCGCGACCGGCGCCCGACAACGGAGGCAACGGCAAACAGGAGCGGAAGAAATCGTTTGGCGAGTCGTTCCGGCGGCTGGTGGGCAAGTTCACGGGCGGGCACGGCAATAAGTCGGACGCTGATCGGAAGAAAAACCGGAAGAAACCGGAATCGGCCGAGCGACGACACGCCGACAGCGGCGACGACGGCGACTACGGTTACGGCGGCGGCGACGGCGAGAACACCTACAGGAGTTACGACGGCGGCGTCAGGCCAGCCGCCGACCGTCATCAGCGGTTGTTTGGCAGCACGCAGACGTTGGACAGACACCGAGCTGGACGGACGGCTGACAACAACCGTAACAAGGCGCGAGACGACGACTACGGCGAAGACGAAGACGACAACGACGACGACATTCATCGGTACAACGATCACCGTGGTCAGGACGCCAGAGGGCAATCGCCGGTGATGAACGGCGGCGGCAGGACCGGCAACGGCGTGCACAGATACTATTTGGGCGAAGACCCGTTCGGTGGCAGCATTTACGGCCGTGAAAGAGAATACGACGGCGGCAAACGCAGACCGCACAAGAAGAACGGCACTTACGACTCACCGCAACACCATCACCACACTCATTACGTCCAGAGGTAATATTAAAGTCCCTGCCACACGTTATATCCTTTAGTATTTACCTGGGTTGCTGGTTATAGTGCGGATCCTGCAGTGTATAGGTTTTTAGCCTTTTGATGTGGCCGCCCAGCCACGGCAGGCCCGTCCTCTTCACCGCCCTAACTCGCTAACGTAGTTTTAAAGGTTTTTGGCCAACCTTTTTTTCATCGTTATATTATTACGGTAATCCAACTCTAATTCACGAGACTAAATTTAACATTGATTATTGGCAATTAAATTCGGTCGATGATTTTTGAAGGTCTATTTTTTTTTATAGCCTAGTCGAATTAGAACTACGAGTGTACTAAGCATATCAAAGTGTTACTCAAAGTAAATATCAATCAAATTTTTTCTCTTCGTTTTAGTTACCTATTTAATTTGTAAAATACTAATTATTTGATCTCACATTATTAAATTATTATCTATAGTAAAACTGTTGTAACACAAATAATTAAAGGACCCGAGTAACTACATATTTATTGTGATTTATTTAAAACTTACAATTTTATAATACTTTATAAAATATTTTATAATATTTAACTCTGATAAGTGATAAGTATATCAGCTATATTTTTATTTTGATGAAATTCAGGTACTTACCAAATAGATTATGTCATATTACTAATTATATAAAAATGTAAAATGTACATATTCAATTATTATTATAAAATATAATATTATTTTACTAAAACCGCTCCTAATGATATTTTTAATACAATATCCTAATTTATATTGGACCTGGTGACACTAAATTATTTGTGTCATATAAAAATAGTATTAATTGGCTCAAATTATTTTTTTTTTATCTTAATTCACAATAAAATAAAGATAAAAACAATACAATATACTTATTACTTCGCGTTTACCAAAACATATTTGTGCGCGTTATAATATAATATCATTATAATACCTACGAGTCATACTTGTCACAACTCAAGTTAACTTTTGTTGCATATCGATTTACAATTTTCGATCAATATTGTTTTGCTGCAGTGACAATAATAATAATAATAATAATCTGCGATCATTTCTATTGTTGTTTATACGATTCAGCACCACAATATGGCAAAAAACTACGGCCTTACGCTATACATGTCGTATCGTAACAATCAACCGTGTATAACATTATTAGCATAGAATGGAACACTCCTATAAATATTAAAACGCCAACATGATTATTAGCCTGTTTTTTTTTTTTTTTGTATCCACAATGAGGCTGGCGAAAATTGATAAACGCACACGGGACTTGATCGTCAGTGCCGTGTGCTAATATCTTAAAAAGGCGAAACCTGTTTTTATTTTTAAAAATAAAGTACATAATATATTAATTGCTACAAGCCGATTTCGCACGAGGCGTGTCTCGTGTCTGCTGTCGTTGTGTTATTATTATTATTTGCGTGTGCGAATGAAAGTGAACTGCAGGCTGCAATTTCCCCGTGTGATGGAGACACGCCACAGAATATTTATAGATTTGCGTAGGCTGCAGACGATTTCACTGAAATTTGCGGAAGCTTTGAAATATGGACACTCACTCAATCTTAGTGATTTCTGCGGGTTTATGCCACACCTAATTACCCGCAACGCATCCAACTAAATATCTATAATATTGTGCAGACGAAAATCCACTCAATTAGAAATAATATTTAGATTTATAGTATATTTTATTAATATTGCATTTATTCTATTGAAATAAAAAGAATATGAAGTACCATCTCAGAAAATTCGAGGTTTAGTGCAATCCAAACAAATACATCATTTATTTCCGGTTAACATTTATGTATATTATCTGACCTAATGCCAATTAAGAATATATTTTAGTTAAAATATTGGCGATTGCTGTACACGGTTTAGGTGTACGCTTTGTTTTTTTTTTATCGTGCAAGATACTCTACGTCTCTACGAACGTTTTGTATAATCTCTCGTACAAGTAGGTTTGTAATTTTTTGTTAAATTAACTGACAAATTGTTGATTTTTAATAATAATTATTTATATAATTCCCCACTTTGTATTTCTGTACAAATAATAATATAAGTAAAGTTAATGCATTATAATTTATAATATCACCCCTAACCTATAGGATCCCCGCCAATCGGAATGTATTATTATTTTACGCACATATAGGTACCAAAATGAATTTTCCCAGTGTAAGTTTCTAGTTTGACATTGTCTACGTCAATAATATTTATATATCCTACACTCGTAGGTAGGTCTCATAGAAATGTTTTAACAATTAACAAATTATAATAAAATATTATTCATGACTATAGGATTATATTGGATTACGCGTATTAGACAATCTAATCATTAGACGAATATCCTTAGGCTATATTATTAAAACCGACCTTGGATTTGGATACTACCTATATTATAATCATTCAAAATCGGCAATGGCCAAGTATTTTAATTGTTGTAATGTATAGGCACATTCCAAGTATACAGTGACCACCATGGTAGTATCATAGTAACACACGCAGTTTAGTCGTTCAGATAATTTCGAAATAAACTTTGTGCGACACTATTACGCACTATGGCTAGTTGATACTCCGTTTTCGGTGCTTTCAAGGTCGAGGCACGGCACTTCATTTACGTAGGGACCAATTATTCACGAGGAAAAAAATGCAATTAATTTGAAACACTGCGTTGTAACACACCTACGTCCTGTTTCAGACCTAAACCTACCTGATGACATACATCGTCTAGTTTTGACTTGTTTACGTTTGTTTTTCACTATGTATATTTCCACAACAGCATACGCAGAAAACGCCCACGTTAAAAATCCAAATCAGGAAATATACTACTATACCTCTCATTTCCTACGATAATGTCATAATAACTTGACTGAACAGCGCAATTTATTATCAAAACACATTTTATACTAGAATATTAGATTTAAAAAAAAAAAATCAGTTGTAGGTCCCTACTACTTGTACATAATACTATGAATGACCGCAAGTACCCACCTATTAAGTAAATTATTTGTATTACCAGGTATAATATCATGTATTGGTACCTACCACATTTCATCAATACATTTTAGTTGTGAAATTACGTCGTGCGTGGTCAATATACTATTAAAAATTAAAATTATCGCATATAAAACGCAAACCAAAATTACATCAATGGCAAACTGTTATATATTATTATGATGATATTAATATTTATAGTAATTAGTCTTGTACGTATTTTATAGTCATGTGGACTAAATAATAAATGTTGCAGGACCATTCCAGTGAACACGACCAGTACTACATTGGGTCGGTTTAGTAAATCTACAGGACGTCTGTTAGCTGACGACAACAACAGTAACGTGTCGGATAGAGCACAAACGCTGCCGAGAAAACTCCGAACGGAAAGCAAAATAAAAAAGCAGGTAAACAAAGTTTATTAAAATCATTTGTACATTTGAACTGTGCCATCAGTTATTACGATTTGTGTTTTATCTATTTAATGGTGGTTTGTGTTCATAATTGGAAGTCGATTTTGGGCTGATATTCAGTACAATATTATTAAACCCATAGTGCCTACTTTCTGGCTCTGATTTTTGTCACATGAACTATTGTGTCGCTGGAGTTTCGGACACGCGTAGCTATATTAGGTCTACAACGATAATAGTTTTTGATTTAATTTATCTAGTTTTTATGAATGAAAAACAACGGGTTTAAGATTTCTTGATCATTATTTCCATTGTGACTTTTACTAAACCATTGTGTTCAAGTCTGTGAATTATTACATTATTCGTAAACTATTAACATCGTTTTAATAATTATAATATTATAGGTATCAAATACTTACAACTTGTTTTATTAGTTATTATTGTTATTAACAATTTTGATAACTTTTAGAGGTACGACAGCGGCGTCATTTCAGCTTTTGGAAGAGTGGGGCAACTGAAACTGATTAAATTTTCTGACTTCGTTATGTTTAAAAAAATATGGTTAGGTACCTATATAAATTTAATATTTATGGACGATAGACTATTTTTCGAAACAAAACATGTACCTCTGGGATCATGTATGGGATCAAAATTAGTAATGAATAATGATAAACATGATGATAAATAAAGAACATGAAATGTTTCAATTTACCCAATTAAACAATAACATTAAAAACGGTAAAACATTAGTCCGTTTACTTATCCGATAAGTTACTTATCAATAAGTTTAATAACGAATAATAATATAAATCTAATAAAAATAAATAAATATTTATAATTTAATTACTTGTATATTGAATGCTATACAGCACTTCAATTAACTTATTAATCTCAAATAACATTAAGCTATTTGGATTTATTTTATTTAACTATTTACTATAGTAATACTGATTAGTGATAAGATGTCATGATGGTAGTCGGCTATCAATGTCCCATCTTTGATGTTATCAACACTAACAATTTATTGTAAATCCATGTATATCTATTTTTAGAATTTCTCTAAATATTCCACAGAAGACGTATTTCACGTAATAACGATCGTCATAAACCGATAAACCGAGGAGCCAGTTTTCCGACATTTTAATAAACCGTGAATTTATCTAAAAGAGAATATTATCTGATTTATAAGTATAATTTATACAAAATAGTAAACACAAATTTACAGAATTGCTGACTTTTTAAAATTTCTTAGAGTGGGATATTTTCCAAAGTCTGCCCCCCCCCCAAATGACGCCCCTAAGATAGGATACCGGTACTTATATTAGTATATTATCTATAAGTGGTACTGGTACCTATACCACTATACTGATGATTACAGTAATAATGTATTATAAAGTAATATTTACGCTATGTTTTTTTGATATTATACCTATAAAAGGCTATCAGTTATAACTTGTAACAGACGTTGTCACGAAATCACGAGCATTACTAAATCGGTATCGTTACCACGACAGGTGCACGCGTCCCGGGAGAACGATTACGGCGGCGTTACGAACCGGTCGGCCGCCAACTCCGGAAGCATGATCAACGTGTCGTTCGCCAACGGGCCGACGAAACCGCAGCGGACGTTCTCGAAACCGTCGTTACTCAGGAGCCAGAGCTTCAACGTGCAGCCGGACCCTGGACACCAGACGCGCCGGTCGGTGAGCACTTTGCACCGGCTGGAAGAGTCTCCGCCGCCGCTAAAGAGCCCGAACATCGTGAGCATGTTGAGCAGGAGCACCAAGGACTTGTCGGTGGGCGCCGACGACGGGTACAGATCGCTGTCCGGCAGCTGGGCCAGCCCGGGAGAGTTGAGCAATGGCGGCGGCGGCGGCACTGGCACTGCGTACCGGCGGGACGATCCGAAGAAGAAGATCTTCATGAAAGGCCTGCTGGACCACGCGCCCGAGCTGTACAAGACGCTCAGCCACCAGGAGGACGCGACCACCGCCGGCCGACGGTATTCTCCCGTCAAAATGGACAGGCCGTATTCGAGCAGCGGTCACTCGTCGTCGCCGACCATCAGACACGGAAGCGGCGAGGTGACCAACCGGAGCGTGACGCGTCGTGGCAGCAAGGATGATTACACCGAAACGGTGCGGATCACGTCCAAGTCGGACGACCCGTACCGTCCAAGCGTCACCAACACGGTACAGAACTTCACCAAGAAAAAGGTGCCCAGGGACGGCCGAGTGGAGACCATCGAGTCGACCGAGACCAAGACCGTGACCAAGAGCCGGTACAACGGCGGCGACGCTATCAACGGATACAACGGCATTGGCGGCGGCGGTGGCGGAGTGGTGATCGAGGTCAGGAACGGCAGGAACTGATGTGATAACCATGCAGTGAAACCTCTAAATACCGGTTACTATCGGTCGCTGACATTTTGAGTTGTCCGCTATTCAGAGGGTTCAGTTTGAAAAAACGTCCACAGTTTGGACTTGTCCGTTTGGAGAGGTTTTGCTGTAATGATTATAATAGGTATAATAAGAGGTCAGCCTTCTGTTATTATTGTTATCACCGACACCTCCGATTGTTATTATAATAATATAATATTATGACGTACATACATACCTTTATATTACTATTAATAACTAAAAAATATTATCACAATAATATTATTATAATTTATGCGAGAAAATAATATATAATATTATTGTTTCTACTTCTACCTAATATAATATTTTGTTATTAGCTCTATAATACACCTAGTACCTAGGTATACCTATAAATAATATAATAATATTTTGTATTTATGTCATAATCGTTTGAATCAAGATCATAGTTATGTGATCATAATCGATAATATAATTAATTTTAAAATATATATTTTTTTTGTACCTATCTAATTGTTTTTAACATATCATTGTAGTAATGTATTATTGTTATACAGAGTTAATAATTATTGTAATGATAATACATATATTACACTGAGGAACCGGTAACAAGAACCGACACCATTAATATACATTTTATATTTTACTTTATTATTGCTACTAATGAAAAAAATATAAAACTGTCCAGACTAATTTATTTTTAAAAGATATCATATTTAAGTTTAGTTAATTGTGTCGCACACATGTAAGTACTAAAAAATTGTAAATAGGTAATTATTGTTTTATTATAATATCGCTCAATATTTTTGTGATTTTTTTTGTGTACTATGAGTGATTTAAATGGATGTATGAGTATAAGGTGTTAATAAACATTAACTCTACTCATGTATGTTTATACTTTGTTTTACATAATATATATATTATCTTAAAAAAAAACATAGTAATTGGTATTCTCAATTCCCAAATGACTAAAAAATAATCAATTAAAATACTAGGCAGTGGCGGGTATCATAAAAAAATTGGTGTTGCTCAAATAATTTTAGATGACCTCATAGTATTGTTAAAACGACCTAGTTGTCTTCTATTTATACCACTCACCCATATTTAAGATGTTCTTGGACCTTATGTTATACGCCACCAAGGGCGGATCCAGCATCTCAGTACGGCAGGGGCTTTTAAATAATAAATAATATGTACGTTTATAAAATTGTATAATTTGTAACTATGGTCATTAGGTCTACTAACAAATTCCAAAAATCAGAATTTGAATAAATGTTCTATTAATGGATAAAATTGAGGTGAGCATGCTTAAAATATCCCCCTGTATATATAAAAAATATATATTTTGTTGAGCAGGAGGGGCACTTGCCACCACAGTAACACTAAGTTACCAGCTATACCTACACTATAATGAAAATAAGTAGGGTTACCTATACATTTTCAGATTTTTCATTGTAATTTAATACGATAAAAAAAATCATTAATGATTTTCATTTCAACGACAGGTTTTTAAATGCATTATACTAATACAATGAAAGTATTGCTATATGTATATTAACAGGTGTGCCACCTGACATTTTTAATGGAGCAGCAGCTTTAGGTCATAGTTTTTTCTTTATGAGTCGCCTAAAAAAAATTAGCTCTTAGGTAGGTAGGTATTTAACATGTCAACTTTTCACTAATGACAAAAAATTATTAGTTAAACATTTTTGGTTGACATATGTTAAGCATAATATTCGTTTAATAGGTTACAATAATTAAATATAAAATTAAAATAATGCATGAGAATTACATATGTATGAAATATTTAAGTAACAATATTGTAAATTATCAATCATCACGACAACACTATTCTATTTAATTTCTTTTGTTGTTGTGGAAGGAAGAACATTTACGTACAACCATTCCAGATCAAGAGGTTTTGGAGTTTTTTTTTTTAATTGTCATTGTAACAACATAGTTTAGTTTCTCTTTTGATTTATGTTTTCTTAGAATTTGAATAGGTTTTAATTTGTGACCTAATTTGGAACATTCGTTTTAACCTAGCACTTAATGGAGGGATTTATTATTGTAGCAATAATATATTATACAAACATTAAGTTAATGTTTCTGAAAATACAATTTTATACTTCGGTGACTGTACCTAACAACTGTGGTAAACCATTAGTTATTATCTTTTTCGATCAGCTTTGGCTGTAACTTTAATTCTTTTGTTCAGCACTTGTCAGTTTCATAATGTAATTCAAATGGCTCTATGATATTTCTGTCCAAAAATGATGCTACCATAACCCATTGGGTTAATAGAACTAATCCCATAAAAAATAAAAAATAACTTATTTAGGCAGGTCTACCCACGGCTATTTTAGCAACAAATAGTACGTTTTACAATGATGTTCTTGTCTGACATCATCGTTTAGCCCTCTTGAGGTTAGTTTCTGATACGTATAAAGTGAAGCTTTTACCAAATATTTATACTAGCATTGAAATTAATGATATGATTTTCAAAATATTTTTGGTCTTTTTGTGTTACTTATTTAAAGGTATTTATTGAAACGTTCAAGTTTTTAGTTTTTTATCAATTAATGAATGATACAAATTATTGTTTGTTTATAAAGAAATGTTTAATAATTGAAAATGTAATAGTGTTCTTAGATGCATAAGTTGTTCTCACAGCAATCCAAAAATAATAAAAACACATGTACACCATTTTTTATTGTAGACATTTCAGTATAATAAGTATTAAGTAATAACAGTATAAAGTTTTTTGACTATAGATAATAACTGTAAGTAAACTATTTGTTTGATTATATAAAAAAAAAGTAGTTATTACACGAACATCAATTATACAATATTACAATTTGTACTACACAACTTATAATGTGAAGTGGTAGGAACAAAGCATTTTTATTTTTTAATTAGAGGACTTGATCACTTTGGCTACCATCTAGTGCTGCAGCTTATTACAATTTTGAATACATAAATGAAGTGCAGGTAAGTTTTGTTTAGTTGAATAAAAAAAATAAACACATTTTTGTAACAATATTATAAATATAGCAATATAATAATTTATACAAAAATAATTTGAATCAAATAAAAATAATATAATATGGTATTTACGGTTTTGCCATTGACAAGAATATTTTGCTGTATAATTTCTGTAATATTTAAATCTTATAACCAATTTAACTTTTATTAGCATATCATTAATAAAATATACTAATTAGTATTAAGAATTAAAATGTGATAAATGTACAGTTAGTAGAACTTTTAAATTAAACTAAAATCAATAAATTGTAATAAATAATTTAAGCTTTATCTTTCTTTTGTTAAGAATTGATTTCTGCAAAATATAAATTTCACTGACACAAATTTGTTTTATTTGATTTGATTCATAATAATTAATATTCCAATATCTAAAATCATGATTATTATTATAATTATCATTTATGGAGCCAATGTAGGTATGGTCCCCCTCTAGAATATGAATCATAATCTTAATAGTCTTTACTTTGCAATAATGCTGATGTACATTAGTAATTAATACTTGATATTATTATTTATTTATTTATTTATTATTTATTAATTAATTCACGGAATAAAAAATTCCTTATTTAGTATAGAACATAACAATAATTCAGTAAAATAAGATAACTAACATATACAAGGGCGATGGCCAAAAAATACAGCAGAATAACAGGCACAGTAAATATAAACTAAAATAATTAGGACACAAGTAAAATTACATACAATAAATGTACAAAAAATAACACAATATTAAGGTAAACTGAGAAAGGAGGGGTCCTCGTTAGCCAACCGCATCATGCGGTCAATTGGTTTGTTTTTACCGTAATTGGTAAAGTGGAGAGGTACAGTAAAAGGAACTCGAGACCTTGTGGCCCGATGTGGAACTTTAAAGTTTACTTGGATAAGCAGTGAAGGGGCATTTAAGGAACCATCGATTAACTTTTTTAAAAAGGCCAGATTAGCTTTAACGCGCCTATCTGCTAAAGATGTAAGGCTAAGTGCGCGCAATACTGGAGTATAGTCGTGAGGAGGATGGACAATTTTTAGCATGTAAGCTGCAGACGACAGAAAGCGCCTTTGTACACGCTCTAAGTGGCAAGAATCAATAACCACAAATGGGTCCCAGAGCACAGACGCATACTCTAGCATGCTTCGGACTAAAGAGCAGTAGACAGTCTTGAGAGATCCAGACAGCTTGAACTCCTTCATGGTGCGCATTACGAAGCCAAGCGATTTGAGGGCTCGGCAGCAGATGGAGTCAATGTGAGGGCGGAAGTTCAGATCGGCAGTGAAAAGAACGCCCAAGTCGCTATTGCTTGCAACTCTATCAATCACTGAACCATTGATAGTGTAAGAATAATCGAATACCAACCGGCGCCTGGTGAAGGACATAGCTTTGCATTTATTAGTATTAAATTGGAGGCCAAGAGTGCTAAACCATAAGCTAATGGAATCTAACTCGTTCTGAAGGGCGTGACAGTCAGCTTCAGATTCGATTTTTCGGAAAAGTTTCAGGTCGTCAGCGAACATAAGGAATCTACACTTAGGAACAGCCTTCGTAATTCCATTTATAAATAAAGAAAAAAGCAGGGGAGACAAGTGACCACCTTGGGGAACACCAGATGGAACAGGGACGACAGCAGATTTTGATCCAAGCACTTTAACCCACTGGACACGATCGGACAGGTATGATTTAAACCAGGACAAAATAGGTTCGCCAAAACCGGACTTATAGAGGATGTCAATGAGGATAGCGTGGTCTACACGGTCAAATGCTTTCACAAAATCAGTGTAAATCACGTCTACCTGTGAGCGATCTTCAAATGCCTCAAGGACAAAATTATTAAACACAATTAGGTTCGAAGTGGAAATTCAAATTATTGACTTATTAAATATTATATTTTCAATCTAAGTTAAAAATATTGTTATTTTTTTATACACATTGAATACTATGGTAAAGATATTTATATTATGTCACATATTAGTTATTATGTAGACCGTATTTTAAAATTACATGACACTTTAAGTATTATTTTAACGTTACGTGTATACGATTTACAAACTAAATAGCCTAATATTTCTTCTTAGATAAAGATAATGTTGTTCTAATGGTATTAAAACTGTGTAAGAATAATGATCATTAAAGTAATACTAAATCAGTCTTAAAATATACTACTAACAATATAATATATTAATATCAAAATGACAAAGTATATAAAATACAGGTATATATTATAATGTATATTGTAAAGAGGGAAAAATATATAAAATGTACATCAAAAATAGTTATTTAAACTTAGCAAGTTTGATTTATTAGATAAATAATATTTTTAACTGAAACTTAGATGAGTGATTCAACAGTAGAAGAATTTAACTTATAACTAATGTTTCTTGTAAGGATAGTATTGGACTTAATATGCTAAAATTAACTAATTTGAACAAAAATATTATTTTTTTGGAATTCATAATACATATAATATTTTTTAAATTATAGTCAATACACATAATACATACATACATTTATAATAATTTGTCTTAAATTTATTAAAATCAAAAAAATGTCTTGTCAAAGATACTATTATTTGGGTATGTAAGATGGGTGAAAAAAAATTATCTCTTTAGGTTATTAAATATTTTATAAGTCTTTTTTCTATGCACAATATAACTTATTGCTGATGACACTGTAGTAGCAGTTGTAAGCCACCACAACGCTTTGAGTGCGGGGTGATCAACAAACTCAAACACTGGAGCTGCTAAAGTAGCGCAAACCATTGCTAATTGAACTGTAGTATTCACCTTGCTTATGAACATGGGTGCTAATTGAACATTGGTATTGGTGACATCAAATAATTTACTTAAAGTCCTGGGTTTAGGTATTGAAATATAATGAATTTGGAAGGCAGCACCAATTAAAACCAGATCCCTTAATATAATTATGCCGGTAAGATATATTGGAATTAAATCTATATAAGTCAATGTGAAAAACATAGTACCCACAAGTACTTTGTCAGCCATTGGATCCAAGAAACTACCTAATTTTGATTTCTGACCTTGGAAATTCCTAGCAATCCACCCATCAATTAAGTCCGTTACACTTGCTATGGCCACAAAACTGAGGGCATACTCAAAGTTTCCATTGACAATAAGATAACCCAAGTAAGGACTTAGGACTATTCTAGTCATACATAGCATGTTAGGTACTGTCCAAACATTCTCTTTTATAGTATCCCGTACCTTTGATTTAGTTTCTTTGATGTCATCTAGTATGAATTTACCTTTAGTTTGAAATTTTTGCTTAGTTTTTTGTAAAATAATCTGTTTATCTCGAATGGCATTTTTCAACTTATTGTGGCGCTTAGAAAATCGATCATCCGCAAAATAAACATTTGCCATAATCCTGTGATTTTTATACAAACGTACTGATAAAAATGATTTATTATTTGGAAGTACAGTTGGAAAACACATTCTGCACTGAGGTAAATACATTTTACAGCAACATCGGCTCGAAGCAAATATATATTTCAATAAATGATGCATTTTTCACTCGGTTATATAGTTCTTTCTTCTTATCACTGTAAAAATAAAAGAGTTTAACACAAATTAGGTACTAATATGATACTGTATAACTGAATTGAATAAACAAAAATGAAATACAAGTAATTTATTCTCATGATTTTAATGTTGATAAGTGAAACCCTTACAGTATAAAATTTACTTTAACGGCTGGGACCTTGAGAGTTGAGAATCAAATTGTTAAATCCATGTGACAAAACCAACCAAGTACGTGAATAGGAATCATTTTGTCTGGAATGTCATTATGCCCGTTGTAATAAGTGTTCAAAAAGTTTTACTTAAACCAATCAATAGATTGGAAATTAAGGTTTGGTATTAAATTTTAACCTAACCTTGTTCCTTGATTATAAGTTATTTTTAATTTGTATGATGTAAAATCATTTTGTAAGCTGTAAAAGAGGTATACAAAGAGGTGAGCAATAAGAATAAAATTGCTAACATTTTATTTAATATGGTAATATAAATTATAATCATTAAAGTTTACAATGATCATAATTGTAGCTTAATGTGATACATTAAATATTTAAATATGAATAAAACATAATGTGATCAATACATGGTATTATAATATACTCACTTCATCCGATGCGACAATGACGACAACGCAAATATTTTATTAAACAGCACACAGTTATCTTGTTAAAGCACTTAAAGCATTTCCTTGGGGTTTTATAATTTTTTAGTTATTACTTATTAGGTAGGTAGTAATATACTTATTAGTAAGTTAGGCCAAGTGTCAAGTCAGTGTACTCATTCTACTCTGATAAAGACGGCCGATCGCCGATGGGGTCAGATCTCCCAAAAAGTGATAAGCGTTACAAGTGTGATAAGCAATTTTTGGATAATAGATAATGCATATTTTTAGTTTTAAAAACGATTAATAACAATTCTGAATTTTTTTATTAAATTAATTAAGACAATAGGACATATACTATCAATAATTAATTTCGTCCATCACAAGTGTATCGAAAATAACTCGTTTTTGTTGCTCTGCAGACAGATTCTAAAAACGGATGACAAACAGCTGCTGTGACTCCGAGGTTATGTCCATTTAAAATCCCGCCAATTGATCAAAAATTCATTATCACAAAATAATGTTTTTATATTTTTTTGTTTTACGGTTTCAACCATGAAAGGAATGAAAAGTTTTTGCACTTATAAGTTATAATATTCCAACTGAAAAATCGTAGGTAGGCACTGAGTGTCTGTCACTCGTAAGTTTCAATATTGTTAACAGAATCGTCGTCGAGGACATTTTCCAACATGATGCACCCTGCCGAAATCGAATTTATGGCTGAAAACGAAATCATTCAGATTGTGCCAACGTTCAATCACGCCAGCCACGTACACCTTATATGCGGTTCTTATGGTCCGTTCCGAGCTGGTCTGCCGTTGAACGTTCCAATTTGGGTGGCACTGAATCTGCGACAAAAAAAGACGTGTCGTATCCTAGCCCCTGATTGGATGGCCGTCGATAAGTTGCAAGAAAGACTCGAAGAAGAGAAAGCGTCCAAGTACAGTGAACGTTGTTTGCATTAACCATATTGTATCTTTCTATTAACCTTTGATTTTTTCAGATTTTTCACACAATTACCAACCAATTTTTACCTGGAAATCACCCAAATGTTATTGACCGTTGCCAGTGAAGATATTCCTCAAGGGAACGATATAAAAACGGCAGTTAAAGTGAGTTGATTTACCCAGATTTATAATTATAGAAGATATTATTGTGATAAAAAGTAATTTATTTTACTATTAGGAATTAGTATTACAGTAGGTTAAATTAATTGTCGCCAACACAATTTCATTTTAATATGTTATTATGAGTATAAAATATAATGATATACTTTACAAGTTTCAAGTACCTGTGATTTATGAATACCTAATATTTTTAAGCTACAACAAAATAACTAATATCCTGCACCTGCCAACCTAGCGAGTATTTGAGCAAACTCTAACTAGCTAAATTAATTATTGATTTCAGATTTGTGCAAATTTCATAATTTTCAAAATGTTGATTTACTTAGGTTTTTTCATGATGGCCAAACAGTGTTGCTCAAATAATTACCTTCTTATTATATTTAAAAAAAAAAATTAATATTTGTTAAATATTTTTTTACACAATGAATTAACTAACTTTGTATGATAGTGTTTAGCTTTATATCATTCTTTCACAATACATTTTTTTGAAAAACTGATGAACCAAATAAAATGAAAAACAAATTCTTTTAAATACACACAGTAGAAATTGGTTATAACGGGTGTCAAGGGCCATGTGGTCAGCAAGTTTTTCTCCATGTTACCGGTTGCTGGTTACATACAAATATGGTTAGAATGAGCGTTCGTTATTACCGGTTAGAAGCAGAAACCCATACAATAAAAAAACAGACAATTTTATTTTACTAGACTATGTATTTATTATTTATTATTATGTATTAATTATTAGATTTAATATTACATTTTTATTCACTTGAATTTAATTTCTTCAAATAATTTTTAATTGAACTTTGCTTGGTAGAATATTTAGTGTTAACTGCATTTTCTAATAAAATCAACGCTTTTCTTTCATTATCAGTTCCTTCATATTTTGTGTAATAAAATTTTTTGAGAGTTTTGAAAGCAGCACAAGCTTCAGATATTGATAGTAAAGTTCCAAAATCACCATCAAGCTCATCATCATCTTTAATTATATCTTCATCCGGTACAATTTCGTACGTTGTGAAGTCATCATCTATATTCTATCTGGATATAGTCCTTGTTAATGTCATTAATTATTGATGATCCGCTATCGATCAGTTTGTTATAACTGAATATGTATTTTGATAATTTAAGTATATTTTACTCTTTATAGCCAATAACTCGTAATAACCATACTTGTAAATGTCTATTTTGACATACATGTATGGGCTCATGCGAGGACCAAACTTTTTGATAGTTGTAAGCAGTATCTCGTTCTAAGTGATGCTTGTTAGAGTGATTTCTACTGTACTTACACAACTAATAAGATATTTTGCTCTCTATAAAATACTTTCTTTAGAATATTTAAAATAATAGCTCACTTATCACATATTCTTAATGTGCCCAAGGGCACAGATTGTTTATTTCTTGATAAAAAAAAAAATAATAATAATAATAATTATTGTAATATTTGAGTTGGGTTAGGTAAAATACAATTAAATGTATTACAAAGTATTAATTACTTTGATTTATTTTTTAAAGGATCTATGGGATTTAAGAATAGCAAAATTAAGATCTTCTGTTGATTTATTCGTTAAAGAAGGTCGTGTTCAAGCTTCTTTAAACCATTTGACGCCAATGGAGATTAATTCTGTGAGGCCAGTATTCCCAGATACATTGGATGCTTTAATGACACTCCATGAAGTAAGATATAAATATTTTATAGTATAATACACCTGTTTTTACCATTTTTTTTTTATCTTTTTGAACAAATAATACTTTTTAAATAATCAATTTACTAATGAAATTAATTTCTTTATTTAGCACATTAACTCGAGCGATGACAGAGAAGACAGCAGTCAATCTTCAGTAGCAACTCCTAGCTCAACATCTTTTTCATTATCCTTGTGAAACAATTTATGGTTACTTAAAATAGTCAGAATTGCACTGGCATGGTTATGATTCTTTTCACTGGGATCGAATTAAATTATTTGTAACACAAATTATATAATATAATGATTGTAATATGTCTACCGTTATAAAACTACAATATTTGAATTGTCTTGATCAAAACATTTGTTTTGTTGAGTCGAGATTAAAAACATTGTTTTATTTTTTATTACGGCAATTGCATGGTAATGTTAAGTATTATATTTATTAATTTTATCTCTAACAATAACTTCTTATATGTATTAACTAAATATTAAGGCTAGTAAGATAAGGCATAGACTTGAAAAAATAAAATTCTCCTACATTCAAATGTTCATTGAAATGTAGTAAGTCTATTATAAGTTTAGTCACAAGCAACAGTGATAACCATTATATTATGTTGTTGGGCGTATAGATAATTGCGATTGTAGTGTAATATTATTTTAAATGTCAAGATCAAACTATACTTACCATATATAGGATATAGCCAAGGTTAGGTGAGAATGTTTATATTTTAAGTGCATATATGTTTATAAATAATAATACATTCATAATCTGTACAACTGATTGTACTTTCATATTAAAAGCTTTTTTTTAAACAAAACTAGGTTTAAAACTTAATTTAAATTAAAAATATATAGTCAATTGATAACCATTTACACAACATGTCTGTTGAGCATAATATTTATTCACTTCCTTTCACTACACTCTACTTTAAAGCTGTCACATTATTTTACATAAAATAATTATTTGTATGATTTAAAACTATTGATCAGTCACCTAATATAATTTAAACATTTTATTGTATATTCTTTGTTTTTTTTTTTTTTTTGAATAAAATTGATTAATTTTTTTATTGGAAGTATAATATTATTAATATTTACTAATTGCCTTTAACAATATCTGACGAGTATACAATTTGCAAAACCAGTATCTTTTCCAATAAACATTGTTTTATTACTTTTGTTTATAATCAAAGAAATTATTATTTTAAATGTTTAAACAATTATTTTTGACATTACTCATTCATTGTTACTATGTTAGGTTAGGTTACCTCAATGCAATTTATTGTTATTTTATATTTAATATTTTAATGTACATAAATTGTATAAATCTATTAAAACATTTTATTGGAGTTGCAGTTACATACAATTTAATATGAAAAGCTGTATGTGAAAAATCATTTAAAGTTAAACATAGTATTCAGTGACCTAAATACCAAGGTAATCAAAAGTGGTTGAAAAAACTACTTGTTATAAATATATCGTACATCATATTATATACCTAAATGGCTATAGGTACATTACATGATCATATTATTAACAATGAAAAATAATGTATTTTTTTTTTTTTAAATCTGAACTTTGTGTACCTATAGGTAATGTAATATTGTTATAATTTTAAAATCGTCAAGAACGTGGTATGCAAATAATTTCAAATAAAATCATGTTTGTGCAATATTATATTATTTTAAACTCAGACGTGACACGGTTTGACCTCTGAAGCTCTAACTAAACGAATAAGTATACAAAGCATAACATTATATTTTCATTACAAAATATTATGTACAATGGAAAGAAGGTAAAATTAAACAAGTGTGTTTCGTGCACCATTTCAACACATCGTATGTGACGTTAAACATTTTTATTTTTATGAATGTTATAATATATTATTGAGTATTAACAAAGGTATTTCGACTTGTTGATGGGAACAATATTTCAATATAATTATACAGGATACAGGAGTCGACGATTTCGTGGCCGTTACTTCTCGAATTACCAATATTATAACTTAGGCGACAATGATAGGGTATGTTTACTCTAATAACAATGACAATAATAATATTTTAACAATAAATATTGGGAAAATCACAACGCTTTCGGGTAACGGCATCACTGCAGTACCTATATCGAAATGCACAAAGCGCGTGCAAACCAATTGACAAAATATAAACCTTATATCTAATGATAATATATTATAATAGGTTATAATATTAAATCGTACCTAATAATTATTATAATAATATATAAAGTTTTGTGATTTCAGTCTTGTGAAAGAAAAACGCGTTCGCGCATGGACCGTAACAATAAAGCAGTAGCAACGTAACGTCATTAACGATGTATCGCAATCAATCAAAATATAATATCAATACATCGATAATGACAGTGTTGCACTCTAGTCGGTCGTGGCCGCGTTGGTGGCTGCGGCCTGAGCGTCGGACTTGCGGAGAGCGGCCGAGGCGGCGTCGCTGATGTTGTGGACAGCGGAACCGCTCTGTTGCTGTTGCTCCACGTCCGCCGCCCCGTCGCTCACCGTGTTCGTCAGTTGCTTGCGTATGTCGCGTATGCTCTTCCGGATGGCCTGCGCCAGCTTGATCGTCGGCTGCGACGCTGCTGTCGTGTCGGCCACCTCGTTGGCCGACGACGTCTTGTCGCACTCGTCCGGCGGCACCACGGTTATGGCGCAGGTGTCCCTCGCCACCCGGTGGCCACTGTCCATCAGCCGCTGAGGGTCCAACTTGATCGCGTCGTCATAGCTGGGCGGAGGCACGTCCACCACTGATGCGTAGTCCGGCGGCTTCTCGTCCAGCCGCATCGGCGGGTCCAGTGATATCACGTGGATGTGGTCGATCGACTCCTGAGGATAAATTATGAAAAAACCGTCAATTTCAATATAGGTATCTACTCAAGTTATACAATACAATATTATTATGTTTAGACGACTTGTTCGCTAAGGATCATTCCCCCAAACAAGGATATTCCTGCAGGTTATGGGCTTTTTTCGCCTCTGATAAACTTCATAATATGATACATATAACAACCTAGGTACCTACCTTTATGGTTGAAAATGTATTAATTTCGATAAATAAACCTACTTTGAGGCTGGATGTACCTACCTACCTATTATCATTGATGATAAAATGAATACTATGATGAAGAATATACCAAGCTGGATAGTACCTGTCTATTATTAATTATACCTATACTTATAAATACCTACTCATATAATTAAAAACCCAATTATTCTCCATGATTAAATTTGTTTAGTTTTAATTTTGTAATTATAGCATTGTTATCATTTATTAAAAAGTAGGTATGGGCTGGTATAGCCCAATGGTTACATTATAATGATATCGCATTACAATAGATATTCTTACAATTTAAAATAGTTTAAGATAGTAATTATACAAGTATAAAATTCACAGGATTATATAACATTATCCCATTCTGAATCCTATATCTATGCATTTATAATGTTGACCAATTAAACTAATTATTGAAAAGTATTTTAAATCATAGATATAATCATTGGTTAGGTAATCATAGTTATTTTTTCCCAGCACTGCAGGTTAGCGGTTATAACTGGTGAATGATGGCTGATACTTGGCAGCGAATGCTCGGGATTTATAAGTTTTCTAAGATAAACCAAATATTTATCATTTTAATACTTAACCTATACTAAATTAATATAATACGATCAATTACAGCCTATAGGACGTTAAGACGAGATTGTGAGTAGGTAGAAACTGATGAGCTACATCGCTACCCTAGATGGCTAGATCAGAGACGAGTTATAAGAAGTCGGCATTCGCAAGAGAATAACTCTATATACCTAGAAATATTCAAATAAATATTTTATGTAGTATATATACTATATAGGTACCTTCTCTAAATCACGAATAAATTAACAAATCGTTTAGCATAGTAATATATTTATATACAGGATGATTTATCTAACTGCTCACTCCCATTATTTCTTTTGATGGTGAACTTATACAATCTCTGTTTTTTGGAATTTTTAAATATATCTATTTAAGGACGTTATTTTCAAATACTCGAATTTCTCATACCCGGAAAGAAAATTAATATCGGATGGCGATATGAAATACTTTTATTCAAATGAGAACCAAAATTTTAAAATGTACATTCTTGAGCAGAAGATTTGTTTTTACTTTTTTAAATTTTGATAGATCTTACCTGATGGCTACTCAAAAACTGAACCAATAATTTCTAATTTTCTAAGTTATTAAAACCTCTAGACTTAGAATACCTATAATAAGCTGTTCCATTATTTTGTATATAATGTGTATTATGTATAACTAATTAGTACAACAAATTATTAAGGAGACGTATTAATGAAAATCCTCGTCTTAAATCATCCAAACCTATTATTGTGGACCTATATTTATAAGTTCAAGAACTCAAAACCTACTATAAGTACTAGTCTGAATTTCCATTTAGATATTTACACCAGAACCTAAAATGTTCCTAAAAGTTATTGGCCTAATAATTTATAGTGAAAAGAGCGATTTTCATTTGAAAATAAGAAGTTGGTATCGCCGCAGGGGGGTAGTCCTTAAGTAGAATAAAAATTTAAATATTTGAAAATATGGTAATTTATTATACCTACCTTATACCAATATAACAATTAAAAAAAACCTAATTTAAATGAATAAATTAGTAAAGGAAAATAGGGAGAATCACTCTGTATATCATATTTGATAATTCATCGGCACGGCAATCGTTTGAGTATTCGAAAAACATAAAAATGCCACAACATCTGAATCAATACAATACTATTCATTGCTATTCTATAGGCGACCTGTGTAGGTGCGGAAAACAACGAAATTATGAATTATTAAAGTATTAAAGCTAATGTTGCTTGAATTTATTTCACTTAAAATAATGGGAGATTTTTTTCAATTTTCATGATATAATCACAAAAATTGATTTTTTTACAATTACAAATTGGGACATCGATACAAAATATTTAAACAGGACGTATTATATTATGATATATTACATTTCAGTATTTTACAGCACGATAGGGTTACGTAAAATATAACTACCTTTATATATATAATTTAATATCAATATATGTACAGGTATGTATTGTATGACCAATAGCCATGTATAATAGGTTGAACCTTATTGGATAATAGCGTGACTGGAAAATTAACTGGAGATGCAATCAAACGTAAAACCTTTTGTATTTTTTATTTTAAACGTTTAAACATTAGGGGTATTCTAAATAAGATACAAAACATATTTATTAGATTACATTAGTAAAAATTTGAAAGAAATTTATTTTGGGAAATTTAAAGCATGCTCTGTTATATAAGGGAGTAGTTCTACGCGTAAACTAGTGAATTGTAATTCTATTAATGTGTGAAGGAGGTGGGGATTGATTTCTTTTCTTTTTTTTACTTTTTTGGGTATTTAGTATTTACATTCTACATAAATAGTGTTCATTTTTAAAAATATTTTGATTGGTTTGGCGTTTGGATAGTTTTTTTGAAGGCCCTTTATCTATGGTTACACTTAATACTATTATTGAATATATATCATAAATATTGATGAACAATAATTTATTCAAATTTCGTTGGTATTTAGATATATTTTTACGGCCTACCTGCCTCATAAATTGAGTCTATTCTTAAACTCATTTATACTATAATTATTTCTAAATATTTAAAAGCAAATAGGAACATTATGTATTATAGGTATAGGTATATCTGGACTACCTCTGTATTTGAATATTTGTAAAGATAAATAGAAATGTGTACAAAATAAGCTAATACAACTATATACTGGTCCAAGAATTAAAATCAATACAGGATTAACAGTATGATATACGTAACTATCATTATTTAAAATTATTTATGTGGTGCAAAATTTAATCCAATTTTGATTTTTAAGATGTACAATTTAAATTCTCTCTATTTTACAACTTTTTCAATAGAAAACAAATATAATATTTATATAATTACATATACAATAATAATTTATATTTATTTTTAATTATGATATTTGTATGTGAAACAAATGTTATTCCTCAAAACATTATTGATTTGATATTTTCACTTGACTGAAACAAAGAAATCTTATTTTCATTGTTTTTATTTTATGTGTATATATATTTTTCACCTATTTTTCATCTAGTATGTACTAATTGTACTATGTATACAAATAAAATAGTGGCAATCCCGTAAATTTACAATCGACTCAGGCAGTGTCGGCCTGGTACCTTAAGGGCCCCGGATGCATTTCTTCAGAAGGGCCCCCAAAAAATGTTTTTTCATAAAATTATTAAAAATGTACTTATAAGTAGTGTAAAATATTATAAATTTTTAAAGGTACCATATACCTATAAAATTAAGCATCCATTAAGATTAAGTTAAGATTTAAGTTAGATTAATAATTTATTATTCTAAAAAATTTTTTACATATTGCATAATATAAATAATACCTTCTCACATGAACTTAATATTTTTTTTAATGTGATTCAAATTCAAAATTAATTGTGCATTTGATTTTCTTTGTATCAGTAATTTTTTTAGTTCACTAGATGAGTTAGCAATCGTATCAATCAACTCATCTGAGTCAATCAAAATATCCTTTTCAATGGACATTAGCATTAATGGTACATTGGTTATTCCGTCTGGAGGTCGAAAACTATCTACTATTTATGATAACAATAATCACTCACACAGATAACAAAAGTTATCACATAAATACATAATAATATTATTAATAATAATATTCATTATCCAATATTTATATTTCTGAGTACGATCGGGGGTGGGGGCCCCCCAACACAAATACGGCCGAGGGCCCCGGACGCGTTTGCGGCCCAGCGGCCATGGCCAGGCCGACACTGGACTCAGGTAATATGAATGTAAATTTTCCTCTTTCTTTGTTTTTAAACCATCATGCAGTTATCGATTGTAAATTTTACGATAAATTATTCATTCGTTTGGAGAACTTTGACTACATAGTACCTACTCACAATACAATATATAGTAGTAATGGAAAATTGAACCTTCTATTTAATTTGATACCTATAATAATATAGACTTAATCCAATCCAATGTTGAATTATTAAGAGTTTCGGTGCCTCGGAGCCTATTTTTTTTTTACACACCCCCCCCCCCGTGTATTGTATTGTGTATCAATAATAATTTGACTCAGAATTAATATTATTCCATTAACGGATACAACTTATTCATATCAGTCGGTATAACTTTATATTGTGAATATTTTTTTAGAAATAAAATTTTAACTGAAAACACTATAAAAAGTGCCCTTATTTTAACGTAATCATTTTTAATATAGGTACTCTGGACTGTATTTTAGCCTATAGCCTTTTTAGCTCCTACATAGTGCTAATCCAGGTCTAAGTCAATAGATTCTTTCGGTACATAAACTACTTACTTGTACGGCTATAGAATAGATGATACATTTTTCGAATTTCATATAGATACCTAGGTTATGAAAATAATATAAGTCGATACCAAGGACTAAGATATATTATTATAGCTTATAATAATAGTTCGTGGTCGAACCGATTAGCGTTTTTTGTTTTATTTTATTTATTATCTTAAAGCCACAATCATAAACATAGTTAACTTTAGGAATTAAAATATGCAGTACACCCAACGACCTACATGAACACCTACCTTTCTTGGACCCAAACTAACTTGCCAGAACAGCTGTTGCAAACTACACCTAGGGCTTATTATTATATTAGTGGTAACTTTTATAAAATAATTTAACTTAAAATTTGTTAATTAATACCACAAATTTAATTAATTACGAATTTAATTAATGCTTAAATTCTTTAAAAAAACCATAACATTATATCTTTCTATTATATATATATATTTTTAAATAGTCAATCTAGTAGTATACATTTAATTCCCTTGCAGCGCTCGTATACCTTTACACTTTTGGAAAGTCAGTTTTGGAGTTCCTTATCATGTATCGTTGCAGAATATCCAGTATATTTTAATTCGTGGCTAACTTATATAGATTATAGATAGTACATTGTAGATAAGCTTACATAGGTACATATTAATTAATTACCGACGTTACTGTATGTCTGAATATGTAAGAAATTTTCGTTAATAATAATTACAATTATTATTAAAGGTTAATATTAGTATTATTAAAGGCCGTTTTTCAAAAGAAATATCAAATCTGAAGTGATTTCGAATGCAAGCACTACAAGGTTTATCTAAATATATTAGTATAACAACCTAACGATAATTTATTTTTCATTGTTTTATTATTATCATTATTATTATTATTATTAATGCGTAATGTATAACAGGCAACAGAACGTCATACAAAAAAATCAAAGTTGTTTTTCTACAGTCACTACACGTCACACACACACACAAGCACAAACACAATGATGTTCATACTCCTGAGTAAAAAATGTATTTTATGACATAACATTGCTACAGCAGGTACGTATAAACTGCTGTTTTCAAGATCGTTTCGATGAACTTGAGAGGTGCAAAATTATACAATAATAATGAAAATATATAGTTATTGTGTTAGTGTTCGGAATTGTTTTTTTTTTTTTTTGATATAATATCGTCTGCAAAAAACAAACGTTATTAAAAATTCATGGCAGTCAATTATTTTCAAATAAATCGTTACGTCACACAATAGTTTGTCGCGATGGAAAATCGTGGTTTAACGTGCTGTATTTTTATTTGTTAAAGATTTACGCAATTTTTCAAACTACCACAGCTATATGTGTGGGAGTACCCACTCCATGCCATGAATGTACCTATATATATATGTGTATAACACTATAACATAATAAGCACCTAGGTAACATACCTACCTATTTCAATTCGCGAGTATAAAATATAATTGACGTCGGTTCGAGTACTATTCGTTGGTGGACCTAACCTCTCATTTATACTCGTAAGTTGCAGAACACTTTGACGCGTTGATCTCTACGGAAGTCGAAAATAGTAATTGGACGAACCTCGCCTTGAACTATATCGTGTCAAAATGGGTTGAATTTCGAGAGAACAATATTATTATAATATATATACGGCATACGCCGTTCACTCACGATGCTGCAACAGTCCTAACGTCACCGCGTATGCCTTCGATGATTTTACGAAAATACCTATGGTTTATACCTAATGTCCCTAATTTTCTAATTTATAAGATAAAACTAAGTCTTGAACATCATACTTGTAATTTGTATAGTACATCAAATTGTACATATATAATATAAACATATATATATATACTATATATATTATTTTGTGCCATAATATTGTTAATTTCGTGTTGTCCTGTTGAACGTGATACGGATTCGTTGTTGTTAGTTATTACTACTAAAAATTGATAAAATAAAAATATATAAGCACCTCCAAAAACTTGACTAAACCTTCGATTGTAAACATACGAGTAAAATAAGCTTTTTTGGAATAATAATACATAGGTAAGGTGAATGGCCTAATCATTTTGCAATATAATTAGTATCTCTGAAATCCAATCTTTATTTACTAACCCATAAAATATATTAGCATCAATTTTCGTACCCCGTTCACAACATATGCTCTACAGAACTTCTGAACCATGAAAAATGTGGGTACATTTAACAAAAAAATAATGACGGAGGAATTTGTAACAAGATTAGTAGGACTACGGTATAAATAATGCATATTATGTATCTTATTCTTCTGGCTATTAGGCCACTGTGGACCATTCCATTTTGCACCCCAGCCTCCACCCTTCTCTAACTGACACTTTTTATTTCAAATTAATTATTTTGATCAAATCATCTCATCTTATGGTCGTCCCAACGGGCTTTTCCCTCGTGGGTTTTGTTCTATTATTGCTTTTATTAGCTTCCTCTTTCTTCTCAAGCATGTCCCGCCCATTATAGTCTTCGCTTCCTTATTACATCTCCTATATTTGTGTTCTGGAATAAAGTCTGTAGCTCAGCATTTTTCCTCCTTCTCCATTCTCCTCTGATACAATCCCTAACTGATCCGAAGATATACCGCAAAATGTTCATCTTAATAACATTCATTTTCTCAGTGGCCATGTTTTCGCTCCGTACAGGGTTGCCGGTGGATAAAACTAACGTATAATAATGGATTTTTCAATTTCCTTGACAGTGATCTAGCTCCCAATATCTTTGCTAGTCCATAATAGCATTTATTATCTGCCTGTATTCTGGCCACTAATTCATTGGTTATATCATTAAAATATTCTGTTATTATTTTTCCTAGGTATTTAAATTATTCAACTCTGTTGAAACAATACTTGCCAATATTTAAGTGTTAGTGATAAGTGGAAAAGACAATCATGTAAGCCGTATTCCTTTGTTACATTTTAGTCCTACTCTCGTTGCAGTTTTCTCTAGTCTGAGAAACATGTCTTTAAGTATTCCTTGTAGCTCTTCAAGTGACACTACATCATCTGAATATGCTAATAACCTTATGGACGATTCTTGTAATTTTAAAACATATTCATTTCCCTTATCAATTTTTCCAATACTGGATTAAAAAAAATTTGTGACAAGGCTTCGCCTTGTCTTACACCTGACAAGACTACCGACTTTGACCGTATTACACACACGTACCGCAATTATATATACAATCTATATTATCAAATATCAATGGCTATTGTCGATAACAATGTTGAAGTTTATAAACAAATATACCTATTTATTGGCTATTTCAGCTGCCCTACACATGTCATTGTTATTTTCTAAATCGACGAGAATTTAATACGTAATTTAATGAGCTTGTGTATACTTTGAAAAAAAAAGATCTTTATTATGAGGAAGAAACCAAGTAAATTTACAATTATAAATTATTGCACTATAAAATATATAGCTTAATATACAGGGAGTCCCTTGAGGATTTACCCATTGCGATATCTTCTGAAATAATAGTGGTATTATTTATTTGGTTTTTTAATAAGACTCACAGCCATTCACCAGTACAAGAACTACAAATATGTCGTGTTTTAGTTTATTTTAATATTTTGGTAAAAAAGTTAAAAATATATACTTTTATTTAATTATTTTTAACAAAATTGAAGATAGCAATTTTGTAGAGTTCATTTTTCTAGAAATATTGACGTTTTAACATTTTATTTTCATTAATCACCTGATTTTTAATATTTTTTCTAGTTTTAAGAAAAATTTCGAATTAATTAATACCATAGGGATATCAAAGATGTGGCACGTGCTCGTACGACCAGCGAACGCTTTAGTGTGAACCACAAATTTTCTCGAAAAATGAATTATACAAAATGGCTATCTTCAATTTTTAACTTTTTACTAAAGCATTAAAGTAAATTAAAACATGAAATAAATGTAGTTCTCGTCCCCATGAGTCGTATTAAAAAACAAGAATTATGATATTGTCATTATTTCAGGAGATATCGCAATAGGTAAATCCTCGCGGGACACTATATGACTGTGTATTTACACAATAACACGGTCGAGAGACGGTATTGCTACATTTTGTGTAGGTAATTTCAACTATTTTATTTCGAGTGGCGGTCCTTAAGAGGATGTCGCACCAAGGTTCGTTATCTTAAGGTTACACGTGTAATCGAGTAGTAGAAAAAACATGTTCACCCGCAGACAGATCGATAAAAACGAATAGGAAATGATTTTGAAGCTAATACCTGTGTGTACAAGACATATTCGACGCTTGTATTTAATAAACGTTCATACAAAGACTGCTGATACATAAAAATGAAAATAAATGCATGTATATCATAATGTATAAAATAGGTATAAACTTTTGAAATATATATACCTAACATTATATTATATCACATTGAATTTCATATCATGAACTCGACGTTTATTACTTGATTTTTTTTTTTAAACATTTTTTTAACTGGAGAAAAATATTCAGATATATACGCGCGAGATGCCCTCGAAAATGTGGTTTTATATTTAATTTGTTTTTGTTACTACATGCAATATGCCTGTTATAATATAACATAGTTTAAATAGTATACTACAATCGCGATTGATAATAATCGATCATGATAAATTGATACGTTTTTGCCTTATGTACAAATAATATTGAGTATTATTAATACCTCACACAAAAAATCTATAAATAGTACCTACCACGTAATTATATATTGGTAGATAATGTATCTATTCATGGAATACCTAAAAAAAGCTTCGATGTCATATATGTGTCAGTAAAAATATCGGTTATTATTTTTTTTTTTGTTATTTTAATGACGGTTATTTTTTTCAATAAAATAGGTATTATATTATACTATCGTTAAAACAGTACGCGTGTTTGGTATACAATCGTTCTTTATTATTTATTATTGTACATAGAGTTAGTGTACTCTGGGGCACAATTTCAATTTATTTTAAAAGTGTGTCAATGTAGGTCTATCCAATTTTCACGGGCTACTTCAAAAATGTTTTACATTCATATTACCAAACAGAAAGTCTGACAATAAGTCGCATAATAGTGCGCGTTGATATAATTCCTACAGAGGTTTACTTCACAAATACTGTATTCTATGACCACACTATGAATTATGTTCAACAATAATAATTCCGAAAGTTAACAAATCAGATATTAACGATAACAATTAAACAGGTGGTGAATATTTTAAGAGCACTCGTTATCTCACATTTTTATCTCATATTCCGAATTTCCTGAAAACTTTGATGATATATAAAATCAAATTTAAAACGAGTAGTTAATCAGGTATAACTTATAAGTATATTTTAAAGTTTAGGTGAGCTTATAGTGGAGTAATAAAGAGATTTAGGATACTCCGCAAAATGTTGGTCTTCTACTCCACTAGGCTAAACTTTAAAGAATTTTGTAGGTTGTAAGCTTATAACTTATAAGCTAACACCCGAGTTGACCTAACTAATAAATTAACTACAAGCTTGAAATTCAAATGTTAGACATCAAAATTTTCAGACAAAAATTCAGTTTTATAATAGGAAATTAAACAGGAATGTCGTCCTGGAATGTGGCCCTTCAAAAATACAACGGTAAAAAATTTAATGATAAACAATTGTAAAAATTTATACTTTTTAAAATATTATCTACCCTATATCTTTAATATATTGATAAAAATATTTTCAAAAACTTTTCGAGATAATAATGAGTATTTACTGTTAAAAGAATCACACTGCAGAATAACAACAACTGAATATAAGGCTAAGATTTAATTTTGTCTCAGGTCACCAATGAAGTTCCAAAAACTAAAAACTCCTGTAACTATAATACCTGTATAGTATTTAATTACTACTTTTTTTATGGATATATTTTCTGTAATTGTCTTACATCATATTATTTTAATTACTTTATATGCTTTCATGAAATTAACCTTTTGTATTAAATACCTTATAAATTGTAAATACTTTTAATAAAATAATGTAAAATCTGTATTTTTATGTATGTAACACTATGTTGATAATCAGTGGGTTTAAAATGTAGCTATATTTTTCTCTTTTATCTTTTAATATACTTATTGTGCCTAGAGGTACAGGTTATATATTATTTTCTAAAAACAATTATTGGTTTATTGTACTTACTTTTTAATTGCATATTTTTTAGTGTGAATAGTATGATAATATTATCATTTTATAGGAAACATATAATTATAGAATTTATGCGTATATTATATTAATTATGTGCCTATTCAAACATTCAATACTTAATCAATATTTCATTATTTATAATCGTTTAAATTGAAAAGCATATAAGTTCTAAACTTCTAAGATTAGATAGATAAGTAACATTTCTAGGAATATTTTCGAGGCTTCATGACACCGTTATTGTATTTTAAGCTTTTGAAATTTAATTAAAGTCAAAAAGGTAAAGAATTGCTACCTATATATAATATTTTATACTCAAAAGAACTATGAGATTTGTAATTATTATAATTAAATTGTATGTATATAGATTACAGGTTCTGCTATATATCGGCATAGAAAACTGGCAGGACGACAAAGATCCCAAGTACAAGACTTGTCGGCGGTATCCCCTTGGGGTGCTCTGCCCTATTAGCGAATTATTGTTGTACAAAAAGGCAAAATAAAAAAATACTTTATAGTTTATACTGACGTCATGCTCGGCGATGCGGTAACACAACACGTTTTCGTCTCGCCCAGTAACAGTTGCCAAATTGCCTTGAACGAAGGTCTTTCTGGAGAAAGACTTTTCGGAGCCCGATTTTAATGAATGCGTATGTGTGTGTGTGTGTGTGTATATAATATGCAGTATGCACACACACAACACCCGCGCTTATACAGGTCTGCGAGTGCATTAGCCTTGTTCGTGTCGGTCAATCGGGCGATTCTTGATTAAACAGTTTAAAACGTTTTGTTTTTTTCTATATAGCCATATAGTTATTCACTGAAAAATACGTAGGTACATGATCTAGAACTCTGATTGATATAGTTTCCTGTTCCACAAACTAAGGTTAACATTATAATAGAGAGTAACTATTATGCGGTTCGTTTCTTTTTTAGACCGATTTACATAATTATATGCAAATTCATTTATGACTATAATATTGTAAATTTACGTAATTATCGTTAAAGCCACAACCACAACTTGGGGGTGGGGCAATTAATCTTTTAATTCGTATAATATCGCTTCTAAATTAATAAATAACTTATTCGAAAAACAAATTATTTTTTCATTAGTTTCAACATAGATATAGAATCGGTCAATCTGTTATAAATTATAATATATTATACTCACAAAGTGATTATTTTATACCCTAGTGATATTATAATATAATTAGTATTAGTATATTCACTATTTAGTAATAATATTAGACACATGTATATTGTATAATTACTCTTCAACAAACTTTTTTACAAATCGCAATGTAAATCGCCCATCGCGTTGTTTTCAGTGTTTTATTACAGTTTTACTTATGTGTAGGAACTGAAGATAATACTGTAAATGGTAACCTAGTTCATATTATACATGTATACAATTATATAAGATCTAAAATGGGTACAATTACAAGTTCGTGGTATTAAACGAAAATAAATGTCAGCGTAGTTATACACAATCAAACAGATATAGGTAATGAAAAATCTAAAGGCCCAAGCGATGCACAGTAAAATGCCACGGACATGTATTTACTATTATTTACCACAAATGAAGAGCGATAACACCACAGTATGCATACGAACCTTTTTAAAAGTACGCGTATAAGACAATATAGACTTAACTACATAAGACACACCTATGGCATTTTGAAATTTGTACTTGTTTAGTGTTCTGTAATGTGTATTTTATATTATATTTCCAAGTTGTATATTGATCTATTTCATCATGGATAACACTATAATAACAGGTCCTATTCACTCAAAATTAAAAGTACTTATAATACCCATATACCTTATTTTAAAACTTGGTAAATGACAATCCTGACTTCAAATTTGTTAAGGACAATTTAGCTCAAGATTTTAGAACTATAGTTGCCCTACTAATTACAATACCTTTTCTGCAGAGCCAAGCTCAAACGAAACTATGCATTTAATTGTTTTAAACAAATACAATAGTAGAGCAAATATTACAAAGAAAACACTTTGTCTGAAAGAAATTGATTAGTAATTTTTGGTGGCTACTCTGTTTATATTAGCTCGCCAGTAATCAGTTGGGTATTATGATATAATATTATTGTTACCTGTTGACATTTTCCCTACAGCATATTATCGATCGCTACCAATGAACGGAACTGAAAAAAGTCCTACCTATGTATTATATACCCACGCCGCGCCCCCGTAATTTATTTCTTCTCTTTAACCGCCCAGAAGCACTTGTGTAATATATTGCACTTGATAAATCTAAACCTATGCATATATATTAAACACTACCACACCACACGGTCACCGATACCGGCACTGTACATTGACACGTGTGTATCACTCGACCAAGATAATAATGTAAATTATATTTATGTTTTCGAAACGACAGCAGCTGTCACCGTTGTGTGCCTGCGCGAAGCACGCAATGATAGGTATATTGTTGAGACGTCCCTACCTATTGGTGTGCGCTGTAAAGTACTAAAGTGTCGTAAAAGTGTAAAACGTATAACATAGATTGAACAATACCACACACCACATAGCTATACACGATAAACATTTTACAGGTATATAGAGACACTCGATCCTCGTCTGTAAAACGCATCGCAAACACACGCAACAAGTGTACAAATTAGTTTCGTGGCGATTCACAACGACGTTGGAAATGTGCCAAGAATAATACCGTATCGTATTACAATGAAATATATTATCATCTTCGTATCCTTAAGCTGCGGATCGAGGATTACGATTTATAATTCATAGTATAATATTATTCAGTGTGGAGTAATGAGTAATGTGTACAATTTTGTTTCGCCCATTTGCAGAGATTCGCGGATTTGGCGGCGATTCATTTTATTTGCTCACCAGGAAACAATATTTTGAAATCAACTCGAAACATGTTTTGACTGCTTTTATGATTTTAATGATCATTATTATTATAGCGTACTATCTACAGCCATATAGACTATACTATGGTAATAATTGGTAGCTAGCATAAGGCATAACTATACGGCTGGACGCGTCGATAAAATTTAATAATATTGCAACGTTCTGCACATATTACTTGCTACTGCTGCAACTGTTGGTAATTTTTGAATTTTAATAAATTACTATATTGTAAAATATATTTTAAGTCTATGGACGTGTATAAATAATCGCTGCAGATGTTGCACATATATCATCTGATCACGTACAGTTATAATAACTAACTTACCGGCTACCACAATTTTAATAATAGGTAGTTAAGTATTCTTTAATCTTTAGTATTGTAGTCGCACGGTCGCAGTTATACTTTAATTATTTTCTATATATTAAGGGTAAGAGGTTAAGTTATGTACATTGTACATGGTACTCGTAAATTATTTGTTTTATTATAATTCATAAGTGTAAATATTACATCACATTATATTCATAGATATCAAGCTGATATGAAAATCATAATTTCTATCTGAAACCTATATAATATAACGTATGGTATACGGTGAAAAAATCCGAAAAAATACAGAATATATACACAATACAAATATATCGATACGACTATACTTATAAGTTATAATTAGTTAGTTAGTAGTTAAATACTTAATAATAATAGTCATAAATCGAGGAAGAGAAACGTATTATAGGTCAGTAAAAGTATATACAATATATATTGTTATCGTTATTATTTATTCCGATATCTCATTGTGCGCAAACTATTCAGTGTATTAGTGCATAGTGCATACTATACCGACAATGTACTCCTAACTCAGTGAAGCAATATAATATATATTTTTGAATTCGTTTTAAAACAAATTATATTCAATCGTTGTAAGAGAACTTGACCTGTAAGAAATAGAAAATAAAATAGTGCAACGAAACTTGATCAGTTGTATATATATTATTATACCTTAGTAATAATATAAACCAATAAGCCATAAGTATACAAAGTGCGTCGATGCAAACTGTGTATCGAATTGATATCTACCCGACTGGTAATAATTCTAACTTGTTGTTTATTAAACGACACTAACTTTATTCAAAACCAAGAAATCAAATATTTTAATATACAAATGTCATGTATTATTTTCAAACATAGCTGAGAAAATAGAGAATATATTTGATTTCATAATCAATATACTAATAATTAGGTATAGTAGGTACAGTTGTCGACTGTCCGACTGTCGTATTCGAGTATCAATTTTAGATGCATACAAGTATACAACATTAACTGCCCTGAACGAGTCTTGAGTATAAATCACATAAATAACTATATTTGGTTTGGTGCGGGATTTTATCTATAAAAATATTATCATGATTCATGATTCATGACTATCGATCACTTTGAGCTGAGTTATAAGTGGTCATAGTGTATTTTAAAACAAAATAATTTGTTTCAGTACATTGGAAAAAAATGTGTAACTTATCATATGTTATACGAATGGTATTCAAATTTTAAAGTCAATGACATTACCAAAGTGTAAACAAAAAATAATTATGCCAACGGAGGATTAAAGATAAGATATTCAAATTTAAAAATACTTTTAAATTTATTTGATACAATATCGGTAATACATATTATATAACTATTATTTCTTATTATAGCTCGACTAGTACGAATGATTAACATGTAGGACCTACATTGTAGTTATTTTGTTCAGAGTGTCTACGAGATATACTCTACAGACTCGTGATGGCACATGAGCTACAGCCATTTATGTGATAAATTAATATAAATTATTATGAATACAAAACTGTTCTACAGAAATGTTTGTCAAAAATGTATGATTAACAATATTTTTGGTCGATAATATTATGTACATTCAATTATTATTATCTGTTCGATAACTTTTACCGCGCTGGCAACTTAAACATGTTCCAAATTATTTGTAAATATTAACATGACTTATAATATACAAACGTGTTTAGACAATTTTGTCAGTTTTGTTAGTACACTTATAATTATTACGATTGTAGATATATATTTTAAATGTATTACTATTTAGCCTGAACCTTATTCAGAGTAGGGTGTTTAGCGAATTCGTCTTTTATTTCAAAGTTTCAAAAAATAAAAATCCGTTTTTTAATTAAAACATACCCTCAAGTCAATTTAATATTTCGAAAAAGGTATTAAGGAGCTGAGTCATTACTAGGAAAAAAATGAGAATACTTAAAATTCAGAGATGTGATTAAACTTTAAAACAAAATTACATTATATATTTTATAATATTTTATACAATTTTGAAAGTAGGTGAATAGGTACATAGGTACATAAATATAATATCTAAAAACGATCTATAGAAGCGATGAATTTGAATTTTTCAATGTCGAAAATATTAAAAAAGTTTGTTATAAGACTAAAAGACAAAGATATTTTAAGAGCAAAGTAACTCTAATAGCTAATCTTGGAGGTTTATTATAATGCGTATGGCTCGTGCAGAACAATAGACACGTCTACCTGTGTGGGCAGTTCAATGCGGGGCACGTCTATGCAAATATTCGATTCTTAATAATATTATAAGCGTAGGTCATCGAACGAATCTACCGGAGCATTGAACATTATAACAATAAATATTATCAAGATATTCAAGTTCAGGTACCCCTAATGGTAATTGTGTAAAAATTGTTGTTCCTGATCAAAAAATCGTTTTGCTTGGACCGTTGAAACGTGTTAGTATAATATCCGACATATTGTAGTATAAACTAATAATTATACCCAGCTATAGCTTACATGTACCTATGGGTCAGTAGTTATACTTATGTCTAGTCACTAATTATTAGTAATAATATGTGATTATTTCTATAATATTTAAGATATCGTATTACGGTGAGTTTAAAACTCAAAAATAATATAATGTATTTTCGCAAACCACGACGAGAAATTATATAATACATGTAATAACCGCTCTCCGGTAAATGAAATTCTACTGTTTCATAGAGCATTTAGATTATTTTTAATTTGAAGGTTACTTCGATGATAATATTTATTACTGGTCATTACTCATTATTATCATTACACGATACACAGCCTGCAGTATACAATACCTAATATTATATTTGTGAAGTACAATAACGATAGTCGATGGTGACCTAAAGCCCTCTTCCCAGCCAACGCTAGCAAACTGTTAAATGTTTTCCAAAATAAATGCCATTAAACGACTTAACTAACAATAACACAATGTCGGATGCCACGGGCAGCAACGCGTTACGAAATATTATTATAATGATTAAAAATCGTCTTTCGTTATCATAATAGATACTTAGGGGGATGGCACACATGGTATAAAGTGACGGTTGTCAGCATACTTCTTCAACACAAAAAACCGGGACACTTAACTGATACATTCTATATTTCCAGATCAAAATAAAACGGGGCTTCTCACAACAACGACGAAAGTTATTTATTTTACACCCAGCTTATATTTTATACTTATTAATTATTTATTTATTTTTTTATCTTATATTTTTTTTATCCTTGTGTCATAGTTTTTGGAATAAAGATACATTTTAGAGATGTGATAAATGCGTTGCACAATAACTAATAAGTTCAATTAACCAGAAACTATGAGTAAAGATGAACTGGAGATTGAATACTTTTCAGGATTATGCATTTGTGAATGTAGCATTGGTGGTTTTATCAGGGCTTGAAATCGAAACAAAAATTTTCGATTTTAATTTCAATTTTGCTTATCGATATTAATATTTTTCGATTTCGATTTAAAAATAATATATTGATTTTGTGATTTTATGATTTTTATATTGATGCAGAATATCGATTTAATTATATTATGATTTCGATTTTAAATATAATTTTCTTTTATTTCGATTTTAGTTTAATTTTAAAATTTAAATAACATTATTTCGATATCACTGATATTAGTGAATTATTTTCGATTTTTGAACTATGATTGTATATTATTTTTTATTACTTTAACATTTCAAACAAGTTAAAGTAATTATCCCATTCTCAGAAAACAAAATATTAGACATTAGTCATTAATTATTAGTAGTTATTACTATACACACTATTGTGCATGATATACAATATGTATAGTCAAAGTTATTACCCAATTTAACATTGAGTGTGCATATGAAAAATATTAATTATAAATAGACCTGATATGTCTGTATGCTTGTATACTTTTGATTTTTTTTTTAAATTTATTTAAAATTGATTTGATTACATTGTAATGATTTCGATTTTGATATAAAATATCGATTTTAACTTTTTTCAATTTTAATAGAAATTTTGAAAATCATTTACAAGCATTCACGATTTCGATATTAATTTTGATTTTTTAAAAAAATTTTAACGATTTTTATCGATATTTAAAATCGATTTTGAAATCGATTTCAAGCCCTGGGTTTTATTAATTCACAGGCACAAATATCCCGATGATATGCACCAAAATAGACTATAGATGTATACTTTTTTTGGTCGTTGTAGCAGCGATTGCTTACATAGGCGTAACGAACGACTTAATTGAAATCTATGACCACATCCATAATGAGGCTTATCATCTATGGAGCTCAACTATCTTAGTTTTATTCAGATTTGACGTAAACCACATGTAATTAAATTTAATTAACCACGAAGATAGTCAATATATACACCAAATAATGTATTATTTTTACCTGTATAAATAATAATCATAATCACCATTTTCAAATTTAAAATGATAGTAACACAAACCAGTTTTGAACAACTCAAAATGAAATTGCTTAAATTACTTATTACGAGGTCATCAAAATTACAAAAAAAAGTGCAATAAGTATCAAAAATCAAGTTTTTTCATATATTATATGGACATGAAATAAATCATTTATATCGGGCATTTTCAAGTATACTATTATAGTATTATTAAATAACAGTTCTGAGATTATTTACTTTATCTAGTTGTACAATATAGGGTTTAAACATATACGACATAAGGTTAAAAATATAAAAATGAACAATTAATTAGAGATTTTTATCTAAAAACAAGAAGAAATTTTTTCTAAATTTTACATAAGAGCCACAACTTCAAAATTTAAGCGTTTTTACAAGTTACAATACGGAATGGTTTTTTCAAAAATAATTGGTTTTTCTAGTAACCTAAATTTTTATTCAATCAATGAAAAGTCATTGAAAACGTTCCATTTTTTAGATGTGGTTTAAAACCGATTTAAAAGTTTTGATATGACTAAATTATATACCTAACTAATAATACTATTATTCCATTACTATGTGCTCAGAACCAATAGGTACACAGTAAAGCCTCTTTATAACGAGGGCCGGGCGTATGTAATTTGCATCAAATCTAAAAATTAATTTTGGTTTATGGATATTAAATAAGTAAAATTTCGGTTATTAAGAAAACATATAAAAATCAGTCATATTTTAATTAATAATAGGTAATAATAATAAATTCCAACAATTGAAGTAAAAAATGTGGTGCATATTACTAACATAGTCCATTTCGTTTTCTGTCGGGGCACAAATTACCAAAATTAATTTTTAGATGTGGCTCAAAATACATGTTATGTTTTTATATTTTGGCTCAAATTACATACGCACTTAAATGTACCTATTGATGTCTGATGGGACAAATTACAAGTAATACAATTGATGCAAAATACCATCTCTCTATATCGGACCTCCAGTAAGACGGAAATCTCCTTCCAACAGAAAATAACATTAACTGAGTAGTCCCGTATATTTTATTCTCCTTACAACAAGAAATGTATCTACATGACTACAATGACACTCCAGTCAAGAGTCAAAATGTTCTACTAACAGATCACTATTAAATAACAGATTTGTAAATTGTGTTATCAATTTAACACATTTAAATTCTGATCTTTTCTTCAAATAATGGGTCTACATATGGTTGTTTGTGAGCATTGTGAACTAAACATAATAATTAAGTACCTATGATCTATAATAGACCTATCTATATAGATTTTCCAAAAACAAACGTCAATATGATTTAGGTACAACTCTACTCACGTCGTCTTCGTCGTCGCGCACACTGTTCATCCAAAAACACATGGCCATGCATATGAGCACTGCGCCCGAGGCGACCAAACCGACACCGATGTACCGGACGGCCGGAACAGGCTTCGTGTGGTGGTCGGCCAACCCGAGCCAGTTGAACAGGGCGCCGATGCACACTAGCGTCATGCCAAACCGGTACGGCCGTTGCGATTCTTCCGGGACGATCAGCGCCATTTCCGGGTGCGTGGTCTCGGCGATGTTGTCGTAGTCGTCAGCCACCGCCAGTTGTTGCCTGTTGTCGCTGTGCCAGTTGTTTCCAGTAAATTATAATATTTTAATAATATTATTCCGTCGGCTATCTCGCCGGCGGCAGTTGTTGCTGCGGCTGCGGCTGCTGAAACAATAATACGAGAACGCGGATGCAGTGGGTCTGACTACTAAACATTATACAGATTTGCACATTTTCAAAAACAGAATATCGTCATTTAATAATTCCTACGCATATATTATTATGTAATAATATATTGTAGGTATACAATTTTTGGTCGACAGATCGCGTTTTCTTAAGTAGTTTCCGTCCAAAACCTATGAATTAATTATACTAGTCGTTTTCTATATGCATTATCATAATATGTGTAAAAAACATGGCGAAGATCTACCATGTCAAGTCAATACGTTTTTTAATGTGTTTACGCATAAATATAACATTTTATGATATTGATTAAATATGTATAATATATTAGTATGTAGATTTTTAAAAAATAACTTACAATTCATAATCAATTTTATAATGTGGTGTCTTTATTTGAATTTTAGACTAGCTTATTAATTATATTGTCCTGTTAACCGATTGTTTTAATAAAATAATTAAATTGACGAGTGCATAGAAAAGCAATTTTTGTATTATTATTTATTATAATAATATAGACTTCATTTTTTCACAAACACATTATTAAGTTATTCGCTAATCGCCATTGAAAAGAAATGTGTATAGCAAGAGTACCTTACATGCAGATATTACAATGATGGGCATTGTGTTAGGTTCATAATTTTGGTGTTTCTTTAAACAAAAAAAAAAAAAACAGTTTTAATAGAAGTTGAACGGTCACGAAAACAGTAAGTACCTATGTGAAAACCTAAGGTGAATGAACCAAATTGTTTTTTATAAAAAAAAGCAATTTCTTCTTTTTTGATTTGCTTTCCTTTTGTCAATCATCAGTGATATACACAGCAGCAGCCGTTTGCTGTAGCCCGTAGACACCTATATTACTTCACGGTTCACTAAACGCGTAGCGCTTCACGCACTATTAGTATCACTTCCTAACAATATACACACAACGAAACCACAGTGAATAGAGTACCTATTATTTAAAACTCATTCCACGAATACATTATTATAATATTCGATGATATTTTTCTCCAGCGAAAACTAACGACTGCTATCAGTTCATGATATTTATATAATTTACTAATTAGTATCATAAATCGAAATTTCACGTCTTATAATATAGCAGTTATATTATATAAACGATAGTACAGTAATTAAATAGGTATATAATATTGAGTACACATATACAAAATAAATATGTGTTATATCTATCTATACTTTAATTGCTTCAAACACTATAAATACCTTACCATATAAGTAACTACACAGTAGTTATAGTACCTACCTACATAATATTGGTACAAGGCGAATCGCTCAATATTTTATGATGGATTATTGCATGGTTAACTCTATTATTTTCTTCCTCACTACAAAATATTGAACAAATGCACAATAATACAATAACAAATTCTGATATCAGGGTAAATGTCTATTAATTTTAAAACAATAATATTACCTATAATATATTATATACGTACTCAAAAAAAATTCTGAGTTAACATCGGTTTACCCAAAATTGGTTGAGATTTATATACAAATGTAAAAATTTAGGTAAAAGGGGTGAAATGAAAGTTGATAAGCTCTTTTAGTGTTATTATTGATAAATTTAATATATTTGTAAATAAATAGTAATAATAAATATAATAACAACAAAATATGTGGTACCTAATATTGTTCATATTTCACAATACACAATATTAATTTTGTATTTTTGTATTATTTATTAATATGTACAATTTGTTAACTATATAAATATATAATTACCATAATGTACATGTAACACTAATAGCCAAGCCATCGAAGCAAAATAAAGATCGATTAAAAAAAAGAATGTAGGTATAATAAATTATTAAATAAAAAAATTAGAGGCTAAAATAATAAATTTGAGTAGGTATAGTGAGTTGACACGTACTTGAAATACCATAGTTTTGTTAATAACTATACACTAAAATATTGATGTAATAAAAGAGTTTAATATTCCAAATTCTCTGTAGACAATTTTACATCAGGCTTGATTAAAATATAACTAATTTATATTTTTAGAAAATAACGTTATAATTAAGTTGAGACTTTTAACACATTTTTTTTGCTATACACACGATTGTTAATACACTAGCCTTTAAAAAACAATGAATAATGATACATTGACTACAGTTAGGTTTACTTTAACATAACAATATACATATTATGCGATTTAAATAAAATAGTTTAATTATCTCATTCGTATAAAACGTTTTTATCTAACCTAACCCGTCTAGAGTTGTGACTGATACCAAGTTTTAATTCATGAGTTATAATAAGTGGGATAATTCTTAATCTCTTATATTATATCAGATGTTTTTCTTCTAATAAAGGTTAATAGTTTTTACGGACACCTTGACTTTGTTTAAACGTCAACTACACCTTCCTAGTTTATTTACATGTAAGTACCATAAACGAACAATATTTTGATGATACCTACACCCAGTAACAAACAATTTATACGTAAACAAGATGTATCAATACAACAATATAACAATAACAGTACGTAAAAAGTAATAAAGTACGTCGCTCATGAATAAATTATTATATAAGTTTACATTTTGTTGTGGGTATATGCAAATAAAAGAACTCATACGTCATTATAGTATTATTCGAATTTTAATTGTTAATTTGTTATAATTACTATGCGTGTAAACTGATATGTCACGTCATAGTATAAACGAATACATGCATATAGATAAATATATATTATTTGTAGAAGAAAAATAAATAAGCATGCGTAATTGTTATTATCTATTTATAAATTACCTTCTCACTAAAAACATATTCTAATTAAAACTTCAAATAAATAAAATAAATAAATCATATTTTATGTATATTAGTTAAATATTACGATATTAGAATAATATTAGTCAATAACAAATATAATCTGTTCAATAATTTAAAATTTACATAATTATTATTTTCTAAATTTAAAATACTATTTGAAGTTAATATTATACTATGACTATAGTTTACTTTAACTTTCAACTTTGTACAAAATTTGATTTTGATAAATCAGAATATCCGAGAATTATCGTACTTTTGAAATAAAAAGTGAAAAATGTTTGTCTTTTAATCTTAATGAAATTAAAATTGTTACGTTGAAAAGAAATTGTTTCAAAAATATTGTTTTACAGACTTTAAATTATGTACAAAAAATATTTTTAAAAGTTAATAGTTTTCGAAATAATGAGTCTTATGTAAAAATCACTTTGTAAAGTTACTTATTTCTAATACAATTTATAAAGCTTACATTTATAGTTTGTGGTAAATAAATTAGATTTCTATACTCTTCTCAACTCAAAAAGTGTATTCGTAGGACCTACACATAAGTTATTTAATATTATAATATAATATTTTATATTTACATAAAATATATTTAAGTATACTAAATTAATTTAACACTTTATAACTATGTATAAGGTCCTATTATAAATTATACTCCATAAACTTAAAAAAATTAAGACATATTTGCTCTGGTTAAGAAATTGTATCCATAAAAAAAAACCCAGATACGAGAAGATTTTTGCTATATTATTATTTCGTTCAAAATTATAGGTATACGTATACATAATATTTGGAAATTAATTTTTTTATAATTCAAAATTCAAACAAAATTAGCTACTGTAAATAATGACTATTTTATAATAATTAAAATAATTTATGATCTAGTTGTATGTATTAGGTAGTGAACACAGGGCACTACATAAAAGTCCTCACATAGATCCATAATAATATTTTTATGATATTATGTCATTATGTAATATCTAGACTGCTATTTTCTAAAAAAAAATTATAGGCGATTTCATAGTTTATATAATACTGTTGAGTAGATATTGAATATGTATATAGTATAATTCAATAGATAATCAATGATAATTAATAATACTTTTATACGTCTACATTCAGTACATCGCCTACTTGGATTTTGGATTACTAATTTATTATTAGTAGGTTGTATGGTAATTTAAATTTGATTTCATGCATTAGGTACAAGGTAATCCTAAAACAATATAAATGTATGATATTCAGCGAAAATCCGGCACTCTTAATGTGATCCGGAAATGTGGGATTCACTATTATAACTAAACAACTCAGCCACCTATATAATCTAATCTGTAACCCTTGTTTTCGTATGTTAATAAAAAAAAGTAGTAATTTAATTTAAGTTTTGACTTTTTGAATGTTTGATTATGGTGTAAAAATGTATGAGGTTGTAATAGTAAATTCAAATAATACCTGAGAGACATTTAATTAAATATGTTTGTATAATTTATAAATATCTATCACAACATAAATAAAACATTATTGTATAATTTGCATTATCCACTAAAGATCTAATGAATCAAATACAGCGCAGATAAGTATTCCATAAATTACGACATTCAAGTTTTTTTGCTAAGATAATTGATGCACCCAAAAAATTATGTGAAAACAGGATAAAGTGACCCGGAGTGGGCATAAGTCTCGCATCGCTATAATCAGACGCATCATGACAGTATCGTATTATTATTATTTCTTTTATTGAGAATAAGTCTTGGTTATAGCCAGCTAGTGTTGAAATTATATTTTTATTTTTGTTATTAAGGTAAGTTACAACTTAATAATATTACGTTCTATGAATGTATTATATTTAATTACATATTTTATTTTCTTCTGTATTCATTAAAAGCCAGGGTAAGACATTTGAGAGGCCGCGGCATAATAATAATATGATATTCTGAGTCAATTTATAACTACTTTGTCGTTTCTGTTGTATGATGGCAGTTTAACCAAATGTGTGTAGTATTTCTGATTACTCTTAATTTATCACTCCTTGAACCAATCTTTTTAAAAATTTGTTTTGAATGTGTATCCTTGATTGTACCTACTTTATCAAAGTTCTTTGGCTTGTCTTTACGAAGCCGATACACTCTTTCATTTTCTGGAATACCTTTTCACAATGTCCTGGTTTAATGGTAAATCTATTATTGTTTATGGAAAATATGTAACTTCCTATTTTCCTATATCACTAATTTGGTTTTCCATTATGCTCATTGAAGGACCATTGTCTATAAAATTAGCACCCCCATATATACATACTTAAACATAGTTACGCATGCAATGGCTATAGGTACCCATATCTGCACAGAACGTTAGATACCCAGGACTTTGATCTCGATCGCAATCTTCTACACGTAATTAAAATATTGTATTTTTAATTAAATACCCAGTATTCATATTCTAATATTTCCGTACTTATATAGGTATTGACATCAGCTACATTGATGTTAGCCTTCGATGACTTTTAAAAAAATATTCGTAAACAACTCAAATTTGCATGTCTGTATCTTGACAAAATATTATAGTCGGTAGTATAAATATTAAAATATGTACATTAAAATCAAATAAAAATAACTACCTACTCTCAATCAAATTTAATGAAAATGAAAATGATTTTTATTTGTAGTAAATAGTCTTTTTTACAATTAATTATAATTTATAGTGTAATATATATATTATGATGATTCGTAAAATAACTTTTTGAATTAATTTGTTCTTAGAAATGTTGACTTTTCTATACTTAAGAAATTTAAACTTGAATATCAAAATGATTAATCTTATTGATATCTACCGTAGATAAATGTTAATTTGTTAAATTTTCTAGCAAATGACTCTCCAAATGCGAGATTATATTATGTGTATAAATTGTCATCAAATGTAAACATTGAAATAACATAATAACTTAAATTTATTAACTGTGTAAAACTTGTTATTATTAATAAACATATGATTTTTGTACGTATACAACGCATATACATATATATAATATATAAGTGATTAATCAAATACGTTTAAATTTATTTTACTGTATTGTGTATACTGTATACTGTATAAATACTAAATAGAAAGGTATATTTGATTTAATTGTGTCATGCGTATCATAAAGTATAAAAATAAAATTAGATAATAATATAGCAAATAATTTCGTATTGATTATATTATATACCTACAAGTAGAAATATTAAAATACAATTATTCAAAAAAAAATTTTTATATAAAACTAGGAAGGTGTGTTTTTAAGAAACTCATAATACCTACCTTGACCTCGCCAAGACATACTATTATCTTAAGTCTAAATGACAATGAAGGATAATAAACTTTTTTTATAAAAATAAAACATATGAGTATCTAGATTTCTTATGAAAAAATCAGTAGGTACTGTATGCGTAATATATACCTCATCATTAAATTTAATCACACAATATTCATCAAAAGTTAAAGTAATAGTAAAAATGTTAAGTTATATTGATTTATATATTGTATATATTTATAAGCTTATAATGTAAATAATTATTAATTATATTATAAACAGGTATTGCAGGTATCAACTTTTAGAGTTCTTTAAGGAGATTTAGTCAATGCATCAAAGCATTAATACCCACGTTACCACATGTACTAACTAAACTAAGCGTAAATATAAGAAAATAAAATTACAGGGATTTAAACTAACCTATTCATATTATCTATAGATCTTACTACAATAATTGTAATGGTTTGTTTATACGCATTACGCACTACCGACCAGATAAGATTATTTATTTTTATTTACTTATTTTTTAAGCAGTACCAATAGAATAATTTGTTATTAAAACAGGCTATTTTAAGGTGATTATTACTTCATGGACGTATTATACCTATGCATAACTTGAGCTAAAAATATAATTATAATATTATACCCTTATTATACCTAGTACATTTTGATTTTTGATATTATTTTTATTGTTAAATATTATTAATGTTGTCTAAATACGAGTGTCTTGTATATTACCATGCTATGTTGTTATAAAAAAAATGATTCAACTAACCAAAAATAAAATCAGGCAGTTATAATCGTATTAATAAAGAGTCTAAAAAAAAATAATAATAAAACGTAAAAATGCAATTATTTAGATATTTTTTGAACATAGTTATCTCATTAGGTAATTTAGGTAATAAAGGTATAATTAGGTACCTAATTTTAAATATATTCTTACACTTATCAAAAATAAAAATAAAATTATAAGAAAAAAATATGGATAAAAATTGTATTTAATTAGCTTTTTTTTTTTTATAAAAATCGAAGAAAGATGTGACAATGACCTAGATCAACAGAATTTATTTATAAGTGTTTAATTTAAAATTATATCGAAACCGGTTGATAAGGAAAAATTGTTTTTTTCTTCGATCAATATTTTATAGTTATAAATTATAAGTGTTTAAAACAATAGAAATATATTTGTAGCTATATTATTTTTAATTTGGTATAATATTACTCTTACTCCTTAACATATAAAATTTAAAAACTCCCCGTTCGACTATAAATTTATAAGCATCAACATTTTTCTAAAAATGATGCACCCAACAATCTACAATAAAAAAGGCTTCTCAATAAAAAAAATATATATGTTAGTGTCGTCAGGAACTTCCTAAATGTAATAATAAATCGATGTATTTAAGAATATGGTCTTGACATAGGATATGGATACCTACTTAAAAATTCCAAAAATCAAAATTTGAACAGGTAGACGCATTATTTAAGGATACAAAAAATATAAGCGTATGGTATTTAATAATAATAATACAATCATTATACTGTTCTAACATCATCTAATTTACATTTTTTAATTATTGCTGAAATCAATATTTAGCTTATGATAACCTTTAAAATGATCATCTATTGATGATAATTAATAAATATTGACACTAAATTTGGTGCATTGTCCAATATGAAGATTCATAGAAACAATGTATCATAAAAACTAATCATCGACCTTGCAACAACTTAGAACAGTCATTAGCCTCACAATTTATACATTTACTTTCATTTTATATTCCTTTGTTTGGGATATTAAAAGAACAGTTACTTTGACATCCGGATGGGTTCAAGTATAATCCTATAATGTAACCATTACACTTAATTTTTATTACATACAGGAACTAATATATATAATATATATATCTGATCGAGTGATTCATAAACCGTTATGCGTCATTATTAAGATTTTAAGAATTTATAATCTGAGTTTTGTCAGAATTCGTCATTATCTTATGACTACTGAATGACTGTTTTTTTTTTTATAACTGTATAGTATTATTAAACATGTTACGTTAGCATATGACAAAAATGAATTTTCAAAAGTTCATAATATTATATACATAAATAATATATTTAGGTAAAATATAATCTATAAAAATATGTATTTTATACAGCTTTTGTCACTTGTTGTATGTTTGGTTAATTCAATTTATACAACTAATCGTTTATTATCCATCAGATTTAATAAATTACCACAAGTATATAAAATATACTTTTTAATAAAGTAATGATTTTAGTGTATTAAATAATAAACATTTTGATGGTTTATTAATCAATAAAATGTTTATATTATAATATATTCTATACGATAATTTCCAAGTAAACCATTTGTTTCTATAAGTAAAACGAATCTAAAAATAAACCTTATTATATACTCACATGCACTTATTGTTGTTCATTAATCATTATTTATATATTTTGTATGAAATAAAACAGAAATATAATAACTTTATTTTAATATTATATTTGTGTTAGCCTTTTTAATAACATAATACATAAAATCTGGTAGAAATATATAAATAAATCTGGTACACTTCTACATTTTTACTTGTAGTGTCTAACATATAGTACCATTTGGCATTGAGTATAGATTGTATTTATACCGGAATATACAATGATAGTCCCTATGGGTAAATATTGTATAAATATTATTTTATTTTAATAATTTGTAGCTTAGGTAAACTACTTATTTTAATTGTAAATAATTTTCAGCAGCTATTATTTTTTAGCAGATGAATTTTTTGTTAAAAATTATGCATTTAAATCAAGCATCCAGAGTTTAAATAAGTAGTTTATTAGTTACCTATTTTTAAACTGTTTTATGAAAGTACTATATTATAAGGACGACAATCCTTGATAGTGGTTTTAAATTAAACATGAAATATACAAAACATATAGCCGAGTACAAGAATACTGATTGTACTTGAACAATATTATTTACAAATTATAAAATTTTAATATTCATTATTAATTAGTATAATTTTCAAACTATAAATTACACACTAAATCTTTTAAACGTTGATCATAGATTTTTAACCTAAAATAGTATACAAAGTTAAATAATGTAGAAAAAAGTTCTTCAACATTTCAATAGTTTACAGCTAAAAAATGTAATTCTCGTTTGAAAAACAAAAGTTAGTATCTCCACTGGACAATTCTTAAATGGCATACAATATGTATCTTTCTATATTCTATCGGTCAACTTAAAATATCCAAATATCAGAATGTGAATAAATGCATTAATTGGAAAGTACGCCTGGTGAATCACTCTGTATATAAAGTATTTCCTCGAGTATTTCTTTCGAGTTCTTTATATTATTACACATTAATGTATATCAATTTTTATTATTCTGATGTGTGAAGGCGAACTTATCATTTATATAATACATATACGAATAAATAATACAGTTTAAAGTTTTTTTGCCTTAAAGATTCAGGAAAATTCATTCAATATTATGATATAGGACATTAGAAGATATTTATTGAATCTATTACGACCCTCAAAAAACATTTGAAATAAATCAACCTTGTTTCAAATTTACCTGGTACCTACGCATATGACAAGTAACGATAAATAAATGGTTGTAAAAAAGGCATAATCGGTATCCAACGGCGACGGCACAGTATACATATTAAAGTGACCTTGGTGTTTTGTCATCAAAATTGGTGAAAAAAAGTATACAAGTAATGAATGAATGTATATAATAAACTACATATATATTACAATTCAAATGTATTTGCAGACATTTTGACATAATGTTGTACACTGCAGTAAAATATTATTGTATATAATTATTAATAGTTAATTTTATATCGTATTTGATTATAATACGGATCATGTAAAACGCGTTTATTAATAACTAACTCTACATTTTTATATTAAAAAAAAAAATATTATGTTCATAAAAATGTAGGCTGTACAAGTCAATAATAATTCGTACTATGTTACCATAAACAAGCTCTTATACAATACAATATAATAAATTAACTTTTTAATAAATTAAAATCTTGATAAACTATATTACTACATATTTACATGCGTATGAGTATATGAATCGCACTTCAAATCTGTTAACAATTCAATACTAACTTCAAACACACACCAAACCAATTCAAACTTAAGATTTATTTTATTTTAGTTTAAAAAAAAATCAAAAGTTTAAGTTTATTAAAAATATGTTCATTGGGAAATTATAACGGTGCTGTAGACTTGTGCCTTAAAATAATTAATCCATATTTGCAAATCAAAGAACTTTCAATCCATCTGTTTAATTTATTTGAATTTTGAAGCTAAATCTTTCCGAAAGATACGATAAAAGAATATTTCTTTGTTTATATCATCAAATAAAATAATAGATCGTAACATTAATATTTCATTATTTTTTTTGGTTTATTTGATTAGCGTTCTGAGTGGAGTGAAGAATGTATTTTTATTCGACATTTTTTTTAGACGTTATTTAACAGATCATAAAATACAAAATATTATCATCAATTAAGATAATATATTATTTTATACAACATATTTAATAATAATAGAATAATTAATATTAAAAAAAATGTGTATATGAACTCAACGATTTATTTTATTATAAAAAATTTTAAATGACCAGAAATTATTGACGGTTTTTTAAATTTTTTTTTTTAACTATTTACTTCAAAGTTATGTTTAAAATACTAAAACTAAATAAATAGAGAACATAAAGGTTTTATTATTAAACTCATACAATTGAAATGGTTAGTCTACACAGTATTCATTAGTTACGTTCTCCAAACATAATACCTGATTATCTATATTGGCATTCCAAGGCTAACACATTTAGATCTATAAAACCTATGTACAGTACGTACAATTAGGATTATTTCTGGGATTATTAAACTTCCTGAAAGTATTTTAAGTGTAAATTGAGGCTGGTTTAATAGGAATTTCAATATATTTTGTATTTTTACATTCCAGTCATTATCAAAGAAAAATTAATTTAATGTTGGTTTGAGCCACTTTAATGATTTTTTAAAGATAATGTATTATATAATCTCCCAAAATAATATAAAAATACATTTTTTGTTTATAGTATCGGCGTTAAACCTACATCGAAACAAGTCACTTAAGCTCACATGTTTTTTATTACTTTGTCTGCCGCTATTAAACATAGAAATCCTAGGGGTTGGGAATTGGGGCTGTTTAAAGTTCATATCTATAAAGGAAATTACACATTTCAAAAATATAAAACAGTAAAACATTGATTCCTAGTTGAGCTAATATTGAATCATAATATAATATTTATCTTAACAGTGCCAACTATAATTTTGATCGAATATCAATCACTGAGGTGGTTATTATTTGTTCAATTTTAATAAATAAAAATAATATATTCTATCACCTGTTATTATGAATTCGTGATACAAAATAAAAAAGTGTGTGATCATTTTAATAACAGCTCTGTAAATGAGGTATTTAGAAGATTGGTATAGAGTAACTGAGTAAGTAATGTGAAAACTTTTTCCAAAATCAAAATCTAACCTAACTGTATTGATAATGTGCGTATTTTGGGTACCTGGACGTTTCCCCCCCCCCGTG